>NC_064854.1:98147217-98189717 GCF_024139225.1 Suncus etruscus
TTTCTTTCTTTTTTTCTTTCTTTGTCTGTTTCTATTTCTGTTTCTTTCTTTCTTTTTCTCTCTTTCTTTCTTCCTTTTTCTCTCTCTCTCTTTCTTTCTTTCTTTCTTTTTCTTTCTTTCTTACTCTTTCTTTCTTTCTTTCTTTCTTTCTTTCTTTTGGTTTTTGTTTTTGAGCCACACACAGCAGTGCTCAGAGCTCTGTGCTCAGAAATCACTCCTGGCAAGCTCAGGGATATGGGATACCAGTGATCAAACTGGGTTTGGTCCTGGGTCAGCTGCATTCAAAGCAAATATTCTACCCACTGTGCTATTACTTTGGTCTAAACTACTTCATCTTAATAAAATAAATAAATATAACAGAACAGTTGAGTATAAGCACAATCAGGGAATGATGGATGAAGCATGCTACCCCCAGGCAATATTTAAGGATGAGTGCCAATCAGATGCCAAATTAACACAGGTGTCCAACCAGTCCACATGGATGCCTGCTGCTGGGACAGACTGCCTAGTAAAGCAGAAACAGCTCTGATTGGAGGCCCATTGCATGGACATCTGCTTCTTAGAAGATAGTAGGAAATCCACCTGTTCCTAAACACCTCCAAATTGAATTGGTTGGTAGGGGTTTCCCATGATCATATGTATATGTAGGCTGAATAAAGCTCATTTACAGCTTCATCTTTGAGTGGAGTTGTGGTGCCCTGTGGCTGACAGGTGAGGGATAGGGCTTGATTTTGCTGCTTTCCATGGTTCTGGAAGATGATTTTCATAGTTTCCTTCTTGAAGCACCACTTCTTCCCAGATACTACAGCATTTTAGAGCATGCACATTCACATATACATGCATAAAGATGTGTATGTGAAGGAAAAGAAGAAGCCAGGAGATAGTGGCAGAGCTTAAAGTGAGTATAGAGAATAAGGAGAATTTGGAATGAGAGAGAGAGAGAAAGAGAGAGAGAAATAAAATATCAAATGTCTGCATCAGAATTAGGTTTGGGGGTGAGTGAGTGGGAAACTGGGGGCATTGGTGGCCAGAAATGTGCAATGGTGAAGGGTGGTAGTGTACATTTTATAACTGAAACTCAATTAAGTTTCAATTTTGTTTCCACAGTGCTTAAATAAAGTAATTATTTAAAAAATAAATAATTTAAATTATAAAAAAATTGTGGGTGAGGCTCACATCTAGCAGTGCTCAGGAGGTACTCCAGGCTCTGTGGTCAGAATTACTCCTGACAGGGATTAAGGGACCATTTCGTCTGCTGGATATTGAATCCAGGTGGGCTTCATGCAAAGTAAGCATCCTACCCATCTATCTCTTTGGCTTTTGTCATTCTGATTAGGATGTGTCTTGAGATTTTTTTATTTGGGTTTTTTGTAGCTGGTACCTTTTGAATCTAGTGTACGCACTCCTCAACTCTAGAAACTTCTCAGTGATGAATTCTTTGACTGCTTGCTTATTCATCTAATTGTTTTCCTAGATCTGTGGGACTCCAAAGATTCTTATGTTGTTCCTCTTAAATGTATTCCAGAGTTTTCTTGTCTGTTGTTCATTTATTGAGTCCTTTTTTTCATTTTCCATCTTGTTTGAAGGGCATATGAATAGCCCTGTGGGCACCATCCCTGATGACATTCATAATGCCCATCTCCTCCTGGGCCTGAATCTCTGAGGACAGACATCAGTCTGCAGTCTTTCCCCCAAAACAAGCACAGGCAGGCCTACAGATGTTCTGCAATGGGCAATGCCATGCTTGGGGTATTTGCTTGGCTAATGGTTTCTCTGTGATCACAAAGAACTGCTAAGCCAACTTTGTAACTTCAGGCACTGTGACCAAACACAATAAGCCAAACTATTCCACCCTGGCTGTAGCCAGCCCGGGTGCATAACAGGGGCAGGGCTGAGTGTTAAGTAACCACAAAAGACCTCAAACTGGAGTCATTTGGCTATGAGGTCAACACTCACCTGGGCCTCTGCTAGTTGGGGACAACCACTTCCCAGCACATTTCCTGCTGGCCCCCCACCAAAACCACAGTTGGCTTCTAAGCTATTTGGGGGAGTGCCTTTCCAGAAAGGATGTTGACATACAAATGCCACTACTGGGGAGAGTCATGCTCTGCTGTGATGTGTCCCAGGGCAGCTGAGCCCAGTGTAGGGGCCCTTTGCATCTGACCAGCCTGCTGGTCTTCTTTGCCTCCCAGGATTAGGTCTACCCCTGCCTAGTCTCCAGTGAAGAAGGCTTCTTTTACTTTACTCATGGCCTATGGAAATGGGGACAGTTTATTCTGGTCACTCTGTGTTCTGAGACAAAAAGAAAAAATGACCATGTAGAAGTAGTAGAGGAGGATAAGTGTTTGTGTGCATGTGTGTTTGTGTATCTTTATGAATGTCTACATATATACACATAGCCCCTGCATGTATACATATGCCAATCTCTTTGTGTTAAAACAAATGCACATGCAAGAGCATGGTTTTGTAGTATCCCTGCATCCACCTTGTGTGCTGTGTTCTATATAGGTGTCCAGATAGGTGGTATTTTCTACATAGATATGTGCATATATCTATATGTGCATATATATATATGTGCATATATATAAACACGAGGTGGAACCTTGCAGTATATTTGGATGTTGGTAGGTGGTGGTGGGTAGAGCCTGGAGGAGCAGGACAAAGCTTCTGGCCAAGGGCCAAGAGATAGCTTAAGGGGCCAGACCATTGGTTATGCATGTGAGCAGCTGGGGCTCAGTCACCAGCACTACATGGCCCCCTAGGTGTGACTTCTAAACACTGATCTGGAAGTTGGCTCTGAGCACCATTGGTCCAGAATCAAATAAATGAAGTTAAACAGACAGTAGTTGTGCATTCACATCTCTGCTTGTCACCAGTAAAACCTGAGCTCCTCCACTGTTTGGAAAGAGCAAGGGGGCCCTAGGCTTGGATGCTGTGGTCTATTCTGGGGATACCAGCAACACAGATGGGCATCTTGAAATTCCTCCTAACCTTCAGGACCCCTAGAAGCGGGCCTATTTTAATCTGGGGCACAAGGAAATCTCCTACCTGCCCTCTTGACCATGAGATCTGGTTGTGGCCCACTTGTCTTCCAATTCTTCTTTCATAGTATTCCTCATAGTATTAGGAAACCATGTGGTAATGGTGATTCAACCAGAGTTGGCTGCAGACAACCCTGTGCCCCTTAACCTTTGTACTCTCTTTGTTCCTTTATCCTGTCTGGAACCTGAATGTGATGGCTGGATCTGGTATACTTGAGAAGCAAAGTATCATGAAGATGGAAAAAACAGACTAAAAATTAGAAATTTCAGATACAAAATGTTAGAGATTAAGTTCTCATCAAGTGTTAATGCAACAGCTAAAGTGGAATCCTCTAGTTTTTCAACAATGAACATTAAAAAATTCAGATTTTTAGGCCACGGTTGATGGATTTCTATTATTTTAGTTGTTGTAACTTCATCAAGACCAGATAGAAGAGATGGATAAGAAACTTCATTTATCCTCTATATACACTAAACAACAGGTTAGAGCCTTGAATGCTTGACCTAGAATTCAAAGCTCAAAAAAACAAAACAAAACAAAACAAAAAACAAAAAAACAAAAACCTAAACTAAAAAGAAAAAACTGTGAAACACCTTGTGCTCCAGATCCCTCGGGGACAAAATTTTAACCCTTGCTTAGCCCAAAAGTTTATATTGGGGGGGGCAGAGAAATAGTACAATGGTAGGACGTTTGCCTTGCATGCAGCTGACCCAGAATGGATCTGGGTTCAATTCCCAGCATCCCATATAATCCCCCAGCCTGCCAGGAGTGATTTCTGAGCAAAGAATCAGGAGTAACCCCTAAGCACAGCTGGGTGTGGTAAAAAAACAAAACAAACAAACAAAAAATAAAAGTTTACTTCCAGACATACAATCACTTAATTTTTGATAAAGGTGCAAGAAATCCTAAATGGAGCAAGGAAAGCCTCTTCAACAAGTGGTGTTGACACAACTGACTAGTCACTTGCAAAAAATCGAACTTAGACCCCCAGCTAACACCATGTAGGAACATAAAAATACAAAACATAGGGCCCAGAGAGATAGCACAGCAGCGTTTGCCTTGCAAGCAGCCGATCCAGGACCAAAGGTGGTTGGTTCGAATCCCGGTGTCCCATATGGTCCCCCGTGCCTGCCAGGAGCTATTTCTGAGCAGACAGCCAGGAGCAACCCCTGAGCACCACCAGATGTGGCCCAAAAACCAAAAAAAAAAAAACAAAACAAAACAAAAAAATAAAACAAAACAAAACATAAAAGTTTATATTGTGGTTAAAATTTCCTTTCCCAATTTATATTATTATTGTCTCTATGAAGTGGGTCATAACAATAGAAACAAATTTAATGCCATTTTGACTGTTCTTCCTACATTCAGAGATGAATTGATTGATTGGCTGAGTTGATTTGTCCAGGGTTAGCAGGAGTTAGAAAGGTTAGCAAGGAGTCCCACTGTGGTATACTCCCACCCTCACCCCTGACATTTGGTTAACAGCAGGGTCCACATTCAAATCAAGCCCATTTCCCATTTTCAGTGTTGAGGAGACTGTATGATATAGGAGGGAAGGCCATCCCTCATATATGGAACGGGAGACTGAGACCTTGAAAGGTAGAGATTTATTGGTGGTGACCAGTTGAGGGGATACCACAAAGTGTTCATAAACGAGTTCCAGACACCCTTCTCCAACCTGTCCCCAACTCTCCTCTAAACAACCAGTTGAGAACAGTGTCTTCCATAGGTTTCTGGGTTAAAGCATCCTCTGCTCCGGAGTCTGTATTCTGGTCTTGCTATCCATTGGTCATCCTGTCTAATTGGATAATCCAGGGGTAGGAGCAGGAGGGCCCAATGCAGGAAGGAGAAAGTAGGGTTCCAGCAGATCAGCAGTGATTGGTCCCTGGAAGAGTGGGCCTTGGGAGCTACTACCACTGGCTCTGCAACCATGGGTGGACTGACCTTCTGGGTTTCCCATCCAACCACTCTGTGTTGTCACAGGAGCTCAGTGAAGGTACTGAGGCAGGGTTAGTCAGTGAGGTATGTCTGTGTGAAGAACAGGAACTATCACAGGAAATTCCAAATGCAGAGGTGCCCTCCCAACCCCACCATGGCAAGGTCCTGGACTTCTCATCTTTCTTTCCCAATGTGGTGTGCACCTCCCTCCTTTTGTTTTCCACTGTAAGTGAGGAAAGTGACTACAGCTCAAATAAGGAAGAAGGTTAAGGTAGTAATGTTTATACACCTTGCATGTGGTCTACCCAGGTTTGATCCCTAACAACATACCAAGCACTATCAGAGTAATCCCTGAGCACTAAGTTGGGAGAAAGTCCTAAGCACCACTAGGTGTGACCCACAAAACAAACAAAAAGTTTACTACATTCAAGATGCTGCTCAAATACCTTCCAGTTTAGGGAGTTTGGAGTGACAATGGGACTAGTTCAGTACCTCCCAAAAGCCATCTCTCAAAATTCATCTGATAACCCAACGTGAGAGAACTGAAGACCCCTACTTTACACTAGGGCCAGTTCTGGCTCCTCGCATAGCCTTGAGGCCCTATATTCATCTTTGTACTACCCTGTGCTCCTGCCCCCCACCTTTTATGCAGGTCTGTCTTTAGATCTGCAGCACACTTCCCTACATCAGCTCTTTGCACTTGCTGTCTGATCCCTTGCCCCTTTAATTCCCTTTTCTCGGGGTCCCTCTCATGGCTGGCTCAAGTGCCTGTGGTTTAAGGCCCAATTTAGCTGTTCCCTTGATTTACCCTCCTTACTTCCTCCTAGGAAGAGTAACTGAACGGTATTCACTAGGAGGCTTTGACACAGAGCCTTCAGCACAATGAAAATCTTGGTCACACTGTAGGGCAGTGGGATTCAAACCCGTGTGTTCCTGATCCCTAACGTTTGTCTTTAAAAAGGGAGACAATGGCATCAGTCTGGCAGCTTCCCTAGCTGGAGACTCCAGCCAGTGCTCCTGGTCTCAACATCGTCATCTCCTCTGGTTTGAGGGGAGCAGACATGACTACTACTGGCATCTTCAGACTCATGTCCAACCCACCTTTCCTCAAGCTCAAGTTTCCTTTGGGGACCCAGGACCCGTCTAAACAGTTTGGGGTTAGCTGCAGCTGGAGTCCTCGTCCCTGCGGAGGCTGGGTCAGCCAATCTGCATTCTCACTCTGGTTAAATTGTCTAATGAGAGGCGAAGCTATAAACCTTTCCTGACACACTTGAAAAAGAGGTGGGTCACCCCACCGTTGATTGTAGGAGCCTGGCTTTTGGGAACTCCCTGACACTCCCCATATGGGGAGGATGAAAGCTCTGCAGATCCGGAAGGTCCCCAGGCCAACCAGAGAGACAGTTCTGGTTCCTGGCACTGAGCTCCAGAAAGCCTAGTCATTTCCTCAGCGATAAGAGCACCAGGGAACATCTTTTGTTCTTATGTGTGATCTTTGACCCTGTCCCTGACTCTGGCCTTTGAAAGGCCTTGTAATTTCCTAGTGATAATAGCGCTGAGAACATCTTTTGTCCCAATGGGGTGGTACTGGGGGCTCTTATTTGGGAGTGAGTCACCAGGAAAAAAGACCCAATTATCTTTAGAAGCTTGGACATTTCAGTCCTGCCCCCACATGTTAAGAGAGAGTAGAAAGGTGCAGATAGAGATGATTCTTGATGCCTACCTTCATGTTGGGCTCTGTAAAATTTCATGAATTGAGCATTTGGAAGTGGTCCAGATTGTTGAGCATCTGCACCCAAAGGAGGGGGACTACATAGTGTACCAGGGATCAGACCTGGATTGGCCATAAGCTTGCCTTAATCATAGTACTATTCTATTGCTCCAGCCTCAAGAGCCTGTCTTTCAAGTATGAGGCTGCAAGTTCTACCCCCAGTACCTCTGCATGAGCCAAGTGATATTTTGATGTTCTGTTGTATGTGATTCTTTTTTTTTGTGTGGGGGGGAGAGACATACCTGGTGATGCTCAGAGGTTACTCCTGACTCTACTCAGGGATCTCTCCTGGAGGTACCTAATAGACCATAATATGGGATGCTAGGGATCAAACCCGAGACTGGCTGCATGCAAGGCTAATAATGCCCTACCTGCTGTATTCTTTCTCTCCGGTTCCCTGTCTGTATTTCTTGTGATCACAGCCATGCTGGAGCCAGGGATTGCACCTGTAGTGCCAGAAATGCACTTGGTGATGTCTTAGGGATCTGGTGCAAAGCAGGTGCTCTGCCTCTGAGCCACATTCCTAAACCCAGGGAAACAATTCTATTAAAAAATAAACAAGTGGGGGCCGGAGAGATAGCATGGAGGTAAGGCGTTTGCCTTTCATGCAGGAGGTCATCGGTTCGAATCCCGGCGCCCCATATGGTCCCCTGTGCCTGCCAGGAGCAATTTCTGAGCCTGGAGCCAGGAATAACCCCTGAGCACTGCTGGGTGTGACCCAAAAACCACAAAAATAAATAAATAAACAAACAAATAAGTGGAGCTGGAGAGATAGCACAGTGGTAAGGCGTTTGCCTTGCATGCAGCCAACCCAGAACAGACCCAGGTTCAATTCCTGGCATCCTATATGGTCCCCCAAACCTACCAGGAGTGATTTCTGAGCACAGTGCCAGAAGTAACCTCTGAGCTCAGCCGAGTGTGGCCCAAAAACCAAAGAACAAAAAAGCAAGGGGGGCCAGAGCAATAGCACAGTGTGGAGGGCATTTGCCTTGCAAGTGGCTGACTCAGGTTCGATTTTCAGCTTTGTATATGGTCCCCAGAGCCTGAGTAATTACTCAGTAATTACTCCTGAGTAATTTCTGAGCACAGAGCCAGGAGTAACCCTTAAGCATCATCAGGTGTGGCCCAAAAAACCAAACCAAATAAATAATCAAGGGAACTAGAATGAATGCCTGGCATACACAAGACCCTAAGCTTGATCCCCAACACTGCATGCCAGCCCATCCCATACAGTAACCCTGAGTGAAGACTTGGTATGCCTCCAGGCCTGAGAAGCAGCACATTGGCAAGCCCAAATACTGAACTTTACAGCTTACACAAGTAGTAAAACATGTGCCAGGCATAGGCAAGGCCAGAGTCCAATCCCTGGCACTTTATACCCTCCATGCCATCAGTGCACTGCCAACCATGGCTCCAGAACAAATTTTCAGGGCCAGAGAGATAGATAGAGAGATAGTAAAGTGGGTAGGGTGCTTGCTTTCTATGCAGTCAATCCAGGGTCTATCCCCTGGATCCCACTTGGTCCTCTGAGCACCATCAGAAGTGATCAAGTGGGGCCGGTGAGGTGGCGCTAGAGGAAAGGTGTCTGCCTTGCAAGCGCTAGCCAAGGAAGGACCCCGGTTCAATCCCCTGGTGTCCCATCTGGTCCCCCCAAGCCAGGGGCAATTCCTGAGCACTTAGCCAGTAGTAACCCCTGAGTATCAAATGGGTGTGGCCCAAATCAAAACAAAACAAAAAGAAGTGATCAAGTACAGAGCCAAGAGAAAGCCCTGAGTTTTGCCAGATGTGGCCCAGAAAACAAAACCAAAATTCAGAAGACCTGTATAGTCTAACTCAGAAATTGTGAACCTAAACGTCTATAGCGAAGAAGCAGAAGACATAGCTACGGGAGTTGAATATTTGTGTATGAAACAGGAACAATTATTATACTCACACAGATACATTGATCTTCTGGGATTTTTGTTTTGTTTTGACATGTGTGTCTTATCAGACTTGGCTTTTCCGCTTTCTGTTTTTTCGGTTGTTTTCTTTTTCTTGATTTTGGGCTTGGGCCACATTCACTGGTGCCCAGAGCTTATTCCTGTCTCAGTGCTCAGTGATTACTCCGGATGGCACTTGGAGAACCACATGCTTGTCAGAGATCAAAACTGTGTTGGCCGTGTGCAAGGCAAACACCTTACCTGCTATTTTATCTTTGTGGCTCAGCCCTTCCTTTCAATAAGATGTAAAGAACAGTGGTTTAGTGCAACTGTAAAGGGCATCTGCAGGGGTGCTGTGTTAAAGGAAAGGAGGTGGAGGAATATGGTTAGTGGAGAGCCTACTTCCCATCCATGACAGGACTATGGTTCAATTGCTATCCAATGTTGCTTTGTGGAAATGAAGATCTCTACAACTCTGGAAAATTCAAATGGTTTTCAAGAAAAAAACAGAATTTTTGGATTTTAGCAATAATTCTCATCTCCCCCCCCCCATTTTAAGTATAGGCAAATTATTCCAAGCTTTTCAAAAGTATTATGTGTGTCATTTACTCATACTGCTAGTGGGAGTCTAAATTGGTACCATGTCTAAGGACAGAAAATTGCCATTAGCTTTAAATACAGGTGCAATATTTTTAAAGGTGGCACTCTCACTTCCTGCTATTTATCCTGCAGGTATATATTGCACTGTATATTGTGTTCAAGATATTTTCCAGTAGCAAAAAAGAATTTCAACTAATCAAAATGTTCCCCCCCCCACAGGGTATTGTTAAAGAGATTACAGCAGCTATTTAAAAACTGTAAAGTTTTCTTAGATACAGCATACAAAGTTCAAAGGAAGAAGACAAAAGAGTGTTTTTTTTTTTTTGGTTTTTTTTTTTTTGGTTTTTTGGGCCACACCCGTTAGATGCTCAGGGGTTACTCCTGGCTACGCGCTCAGAAATTGCCCCTGGCTTGGGGGGATCATATGGGACACCGGGGGATCGAACCATGGTCCTTTCCTTGGCTAGCGCTTGTAAGGCAGACACCTTACCTCTAGCGCCATCTCGCCGGCCCCAAAAAGAGTGTTTTTTAAATGACAAAATGAGAAGAGAAATTGAATTCATAGCATCAAAAGACTTTTGTGTCTCATCTGACACTCTCAAAAAGTTGAAGAAAGGGGAGAGAAACTGAAGAGATAGTATCAGAATTTAAGGTGCTCACCATCCATGGGCCAATCAGTTCAATTCCTAGTATCACATATAGTTGGTCCTCTAGGCACTGCCAGGAATGACTCCTTAGCACAGAGCCAGTTGCTACCCCTGAGCACTCTAGGGTAGGACCTAACCTCTCATCAAAAAAAGGAAAGACAAACCCCAGAATAGAAATAAACACATAAGAGAAACATACCTAATAAGAACCTTAATGAAGACTATTTAAAGAATTATTACAGCTCAAAGATTAAAAGGCAAATAATGCAATAACAAATGGAAAAGGATTTGAATAGGCACTTCACCAAAGAAGATAAAAAAGCTCAACAATCAGATGAAAAGGTGCTGATCCTTAGACATATCTGTCATTAAAAAAAAAGATTCAAAAACACAACGATACATTACTTCATATCTAGTACCATACTTACTGTTAAAAGTAAATAAATGAGGGAACTGGAGTGATAGCACAGCAGTAGGGCATTTGCTTTGCACGCTACCAATCCGGGACAAACCCAGGTTCTATCCTCGGCATCCCAAATGGGCCCCCAGCGTGCCAGGGGTGATTTCTGAGCTCAGAGCCAGGAGTAATTCCTGAGTGCAGCTGGGTGTGGCCCCAATTAAAACAAAAGTAAATAAATGAATGAATGAGAAGACAATTAATAAACAAACAATGGGTCTAGGACTGTGGCTTAACAGAACACCTTCCTTGCATGAGTGAGACCAGACTCTATCCCAGGTACTGCTCCACAAGATTGAGTGTGACAAAGTGCAATTGCTGGTCACTGCAATGACAACAAATGGAAAAGGAACAGGAAAAAAAATCTACTGAGCAGATAAAAGTATTGTTGAGGGACCAGAGAGATAGCATGGAGGTAGGGCGTTTGCCTTTCATGCAGAAGGTTGGTGGTTTAAATCCCAGCATCCCATATGGTCCCCCAAACCTGCCAGAAGCGATTTCTGAGTCTACGTAGAGCCAGGAGTAACCCCTGAGTGCTGCCGGGAGTGACCCAAAAACCAAAAAAAAAAAAAAAAAAAAAAAGTATTGTTGAGAGTTATTGGAATTCCCAAATATTGTTAGGGAGACTGTAAAATAGTATAACTACTAGGGAAGATGTCTTGACATTTTCTCATAAAAGTAAACATACAAGTTTACCATATGGGGGTAGGAGAGATAATACAACAGATAAAGCACTTGCTTTGCAAGTAACAGACCTCGGTTGATCTCTGAGATCCCATATGAACTCTTGAGCCCCTCCAGAATCAATCCTTCAGTGCAGAGCCAGGAGTAAGCCCTCAGCATCACCAGTATGTTCCAAAACAAACAAAAAGTTTACTATATGACCCAGCAACACACATACACTCAAGAGAAATGTAAAACTGTCCACACCAAACATTGTGTACTAAATAACCCCCGGGATTCTTTATAATAGCTAAAAGTAAAAACAATCCAAAGGGTCATCAACTGATAAAGGGATACACAATGAAATATATTTGACTTTGACAACACTCAAGTTCTGACACAAAAAACAAGGATAAATCTCCATAACAATATGCTAATGAAAGAAGTCAGACACATATGGCCACATATTGCAAATTCCGGTTATTTGAAATATTCAGTATAGGCAAATCCATGCAATTGGTATCAAATTAGTGCTATTATAGTCAGGGTGAATGGAAATGAAGAGTGTCTACTAAGATTTTTTTCTGTCTTGTTTTGAGATGTGATGAAAATGTTAAAAAATAAGATAGTGATATCTTACACCTTACCCATATCACAAAAAATCACTAAATTACTCATTACAAAAGTTTTGTAGTGAGTGATATCTCTTTCAAAGAGCTGTTAAGATAAAAAAGTAATCCACTTTGATTATTGCATATATTGTTCAAGAAAATTATATATGCTACCTTTATGATACTAAATTTAGAGGATTTAGTATCTGTGTTCATTTATAGTTAGTTTGTGGGTTTTTTTATTTGTTTGCTTGTTTTTGGGCCTTACTCAGCTGTGGTCAGGGCTTTTCCTGTCTCTTCACTCAGGGTTCACTCCTGGGCTGAGGGGATTATATGTGGGGTTTTGGAGCTTGAACCCTGGTCTGCTGTGTGAAAAATGAGCTTCCTATTGCTATGCTATTGCTCCAGTCGCAAATACATTTAATTTGTACTGCTTGATTGTGTGTGTGTGTGTGTGTGTGTGTGTGTGTGTGTGTGTGTTGCTAGAGACCAAACCCAAATCTTTTAAAACTTTTTATCACTTTATTTAAATACTATGGTTCATAATACTCTTATTTCTGCCATTCCATGTTCCAACACCAATCAAACCACCAGTGTAAAATTCCTTCACCATTTCCCCCATAGTTCCACCCACTTCCAAGCTGGTCCCTTTAACAAGCACCAAATAAATTACTTTATACTGCTTGTTTATAACTAAGTGGTAAAGGAATAATCAAAAAAACTACAGCAAAAGAAAATTTGTAAAAAATTTTGTATCTTGCAATTAAGTCATTGTTTGAAAGTTGCTGTCTATTGCTACTTGATCGCTGTTACTTTTTTTTTTTTTTTTTTTTGCTAATCTTAGGTGGCTTCTATGCTACCTTGACTTATAAAATTTGGTGAGCTCCTATTAGGGTGTTGGTATTGAAAATTTTGGAGGTGTCGTGCAGCTGCATATGCAGCTGCATGGTCCAGGAATTCCAAGTTCTATGGCTGACATGAGGTGGCTGTGGGGTGTGGTTGTGGCTGTGCGTGTGTGTGTGTGTGTGTGTGTGTGTGTGTGTGTGTGTGTGTGTAAGTTCCTCACACTTGCTCTGACAAAATTCTGGAGATCTCAGCCAAATATGAGCATGCCTGGATGGAGTCTTGGTTGGTTAGGTAGCTCTGCAGAGATAAGTGGTAAATCAGTGAAGTTGGGCCATTAGCAAATCAGTGATTGTGGGTTGTGGGTGCAACTGCTGAGGCTTTAGCAAGGCAGGGACTTGGGCTGCTCCACCTCCTGAGAGTGCCTCAGTTTTCAGCTGCAAAACCAGTGTACTTGATTTTTGTGGGCTTGGTCATACTTAAATATTATGTATGCAAGCCATTAGCTTTTTTTGTTTTTAGACCATACCTAGTAGTGTTCAGGGCTTACTCCTTGCTCTGCATTCAGGGATAACTCCTGGCAGACTTGGGGGCCTATATGAGGTGCCGAGGACCTAGTGAGTCACATGCAAGTCAAGTCCTCTACCCATTGTACTATCCCTCCAGCCCCAAGCTTTTTATCAGGGATACACATTACTAGCTTGTATTGCTTAATTCTTGCTTCTAGTAAAAAAGACTAATAGGTGTCTGACTATGGGTAAGATTAAGATTTTTCACTTGAAACCTTTGCATCTTCACCTCCTTTTTGGGGGAGAGGGAACTTAATTATTATTGCTTTGTTTTGTGGTCATGCCTTGTGGTATTCAGGGCTTATTCCTGACTCTGTGTTCACTCCTGGTAGGGCTTCGAGAATTATGTGATGGCTGGAGATTCATTCTGTGTTGGCTGTGTGCAAGTTACTTATCTCTCTAGCTCCTGAAGCACTAAAAAAATAGTATTCTATTTTTTCTTTAAACACCATGATTTACAAAGTTGTTCAAATACAATTGTTTTGGCTAGAAATTGAGCTTTCATATATCTAGCAATATCATACCTAGGGATATAAGAAGGAAAAAAGAGCTTGATAATAATATCCAGAGACAATATTGATGAGGGCTGGGAGGACTCAGAATCAATTCTATAGTTGAACTGAGAGTTATATCTCAATATAACTATTTGTTCTGGAACCTATCTAATACTACTATTTCCTTATGGTAAGTTTTTAAAGTTTTTTTTTTTTAATTTTTATGTATAAACCCCATACATCAAACTCCTTAGTGTTTTGTGTTCCTCAAAAAAGAGTTAACAGGTAAAAGAAATACTATAGCTGGTATGGTGTTTGCATTGCAAACAGCCTACCCAGTTTTGATCCTCAGCACCCTATATGGTATTACAAATCCTGTCAGGAATGATCTTTGAATATAGTCAGGAGTAAGCTCTGATGTAAGATCACTGCTGGTGCTGGTGAAGCCTCCAAAAACAAAAAAATAAGGTGTCAACAAAGCAACTGTCACCACTGGAAAAGAGGAATCTGAGTGACTAGTAATATTTTTTTCTTTTTTTTGGTTTTTGGGCCACACCCAGCAGTGCTCAGGGGTTACTCCTGGCTGTCTGCTCAGAAATAGCTCCTGGCAGGCACGGGGGACCATATGGGACACCAGGATTCGAACCAACCACCTTTGGTCCTGGATCGGCTGCTTGCAAGGCAAATGCCACTGTGCTATCTCTCCGGGCCCATATTTTTTTCTTTTTAATGTGTCAGGGATAGAACTCAGGATCTCAACTATGCAAAGCATTTGCTCTGTGCTATACCACCTAGTGGTAGGGGTGGCAAATTTTTAAGGATATGCAAAAAAATTAGGAAATACAAACTGGTATGCTATGTTTGTGAAAATTGACATGTATGTGGAATTTTCTGTATGTATATTTAATAAGGACTTGGGAGATGACTCCAAGTTTCCAAGCAAACTTTGCATGTTGGACCAGCCTTAAGTTGAAGCCTGATATTTCATCCACAGCACCATATATACCCGAGCACTGCAGGGAGAAAGTGGGTTCTGAACACCTAGAAGTGAACACATCTAGAAACAAAGTTAAATACAAACAAAAGAATGGAGAATATAAGGTGATTCTTTTGTGTGTGTGTGTGTGTGTGTGTGTGTGTGTGTGTGTGTGCAAGACCAGCTGTGCTCAGGAATCCCTCCTGGCAGGGTTGAGATCATATGGGATACCAAGGATCAAACCCAGGTCCATCCTGTGCAAGAAAAGTGGCCTACCCACTGTACTATCCCTACAGCTCTATAATTGGTTTTTATCTTTTGTTTTAAAGTAACTGATGTATCATATGATTCACACAAGCTTCTGGTGTGCATAATTGCAAATTAAAATACAAACACAATCTGCAAAGTTTTTAGGTATAACAAAATTCACTTTTAGTCTGAGTCACTTTTTAGTGGTTTTTTTTTTTTTTTTTTTTTTTGTTTTACCACAACCAACGATGCTCAGAAATTACTCCTGGCAGATTTGGGGATATCGATGCCGGGGATCCAACCCGGGTTGGCCACGTGCAAGGCAAACATCTTACTCGTGCTATCGCTCCAGCCCCAAGTCTGGATCACTTTTGTACCACTCGATTGCTATTTAAAGTAAAACCTTCTGGAGACATAGCAAGCAGGTTAAGGAACTTGCCTTGCATGCAGTCGGCCAGTTTGGCCCGTGACAACTATGTATGGTCCCCTGAGCTCTGCCAGGGGTAAACTCTTAGGCAAGGAACCAGGAGCATCACTCGCTGCGGTCCCAAAAGAAACAAATCAAAACCAACTGTTATCCTTCAATCTGGGCCTAACTAGAGGAGGACTCCTCAGCCCCCAGGACCAAGCAGCTGCAGGGCCTAAGCCTCTAGTTCCTGCACTTCTCCATGGACAGCACATTCACTGCCCCCGGGTTCAGCCAAAGAGACCAAACGAGGGGTGGGTGGGACCCGACCAGCACACGGAGAACATGCTGGAAACCACGGAAGTGGCAGCTCAAGCCCAGGGAAGCCGGAAGCTGCGCTAAGCGGCCCAGACACCGGAAGTCAGTGGCGGCTTCAGGACCAGGCTCTCCTCCGCTGTTGGACTCGGCGGCTCCCTGGGAATGGTGTTTTCGCGGAGCTGCACTCCCGGGACCGAAAGGGGCTGATAAGGACTGACAGGGAGGGTTCGCTGTCAAGATAGAAGCCGCGGGAAACGCAGCTCCGCCGGACTCCCAGATCCGAGCGACTTCCCGGCGATGGAAGAGAAGTGCGCAGGCGCGCACGCGCGGGGGCGCGGCTTTCCATTCATCGGCGCCGGCTGCCACCGCGCATGCGTCGAGCGAGCACGCCCGCCGGTACAGCTCGGCGCTGCGGAGCGGAACGGAGCGGAGCGTTCCGCCCCAAACTCCCCTCTGGGCGGCACCCGCGGCGAGCTGGGAAGAGAGAAGAGAGAGCGAGAAAGAGTGAGGGGGCGTGGCTTTGTTCCCTGGTGGTCTCCGATTCGACGCAGCCGGCGGAGGGGGTGGGAACTTCAGCAGAAACCGCTTCGTGATTGGCCAGGAGCTCCAAGGGGGCGTGGTCTGGGAGGCGGGGAGAGGTGGCGGGGCTCCGGCGAGATTGAGGTGGTGGCGGGCGGCCTTGAAAGAGTGATCGGAGCCCTCTCGGCTCTTGCTGCCCACCCCGGCCCGTCCCCCTCGGGGCCGGGAGCCCGGGGAAGCCCGGGGACTCCCCAAAGTCCCGAGGCGGCGTCGGGGTGAGGCGTCTTTCGGTGAGTGCGGACCGAGCACAGCCTAGTGCCCCGCCCCTGCCTTTCTTCCTGGACCTTTCTTCGCCGCTCCTCCCCCCACCGCCGACCCGCCTCGGACCCGGCCGGGGGGCTCTGCACCCCCCAGTCCCGGCCTGCCTGCGCTGGGTCGTTGCCACTGCGCCCCACGGGGAGCCCGTCGCCCCCTGCCCGGCCTCAGCCTCAGGCGACTCGGCGATCCCCGCCTTGCACTCCAGACTTGGCAGAGGGGGAAACTGAGGCCCGGCGGGCATGGCGGAACCCCTGAAGGAGGAGGACGCCGAGGACGGCCCCGGGAAGCCCTCGGGGCCGGCCAAGACGGAGCCTGCCAACCCCGCCGCCGCCGCCGCCGCCGCCTCGGTGGCCGCCAAGAACCTGGCCCTGCTCAAGGCCCGCTCCTTCGACGTGACCTTCGACGTGGGCGACGAGTACGAGATCATCGAGACCATCGGCAACGGGGCGTACGGGGTGGTGTCCTCGGCGCGCCGCCGCCTCACGGGTGAGCCGCCGCCCCCGGCCCCGCACCTGGACACAGGCCGTGGCTTGCGGAGCCCCAGGAGCCCCAAGTCGGCGCGGGGATGTGAATGAATGAACGCTGCTTCCACCCCATCGCTGGCATCCTACAGGGTGCCAGGCGCCGGATTGCCCCCCAGGACTCGGATAGCAGCCGGTGGTTTTTTCTTTTCCTTTGCTCTCACCTGCCAACTCCCGACCCAGCTTAGACCCGAATGGAGTTGGGTTCTTGTTTTCCAAAACGAGAAGTGTGTTCTGGAGCCAGAGACTTGCAATAGGGTTGGGGTGGTGGTGCGAGTTTTTCTTAGGGGATGGATGGGCGGGCAGAGTTGGGGTCCTCCACGATGCAAAACCCCACAAGTGACTGAGGCAGATTTTTCCTCTCTCTGATTTGGAGTTAGCGCCCGCCTTGGGGGATAGATGTAAAATTTTTTTTTTTTTCCTTTTTCTTTTGGGTCACACCGGGTGCCTCTCAGAGGTTACTCCTGGCTCTACGCTCAGAAATCGCTCCTAGCAGGCTCCGGGAACCATCCTGGGATGCCTGGATTCAATCCACCATCCTTCTGCACGCAAGGCAAATGCCTTGCCTCCATGCTATCTCTCTGGCCCCTAGATGTAAAAATTCTTGTATTCAGAGTTCGACTGCAGAGTTTTGGGCACAGACTAAGTACAGAGTGGCTGGTATTTTTATGTCCTAGAAAGTAGGTGTGGAAAGGGTCCTGCTTGCCATCCTGCAACTACTACAAGATATGTATGGTATCTGCCTTTTCCTTACTCCCTAGGCCAGCAGGTTGCTATCAAGAAGATCCCTAATGCTTTTGATGTGGTGACCAATGCAAAGCGAACTCTCCGGGAGCTCAAGATCCTCAAGCATTTCAAGCATGACAACATTATTGCCATTAAGGATATCCTGAGGCCCACTGTTCCTTATGGCGAGTTCAAGTCTGTGTAAGAAGCATTGATGTTCGGAAAGGGAGGCAGTATTGAGATTTTTTTTTTCTGAAGTCTGGGGCCATACTACTAAAGTTCTGGAATGTAAATGTAAATGTAAAGCAAGCCAGGTAAATTGCTATGAATTTAGAAATAGTGCTTTTGGAGAGCCAACTGAGATTTCTTAAGAGTACAGATGAGTATAAGGTAGTAAATGAATGGTAATCCTACTGTAACTGTGGCTTCCTAGTCCTCATAACAAACTACCAATTACAGAACACTTTTCTGCAGAAAGGGGAGAAGTCTTCACAGTTCTCATCATAGTTCTTCAAGTCATGACTACCAAATAATGGTATTAACTACAGACAGAAATCTTTTTTTTTTTTTTTTTTGGTTTTTGGGTCACACCCGGTGATGATCAGGGGTTACTCTTGGCTTTATGCTCAGAAATCGCCCAAAGCAGGCTCGGGGGACCATATAGGATGCCGGGATTTGAACTATAGTCCTTTTTTATGCAAGGCAAATGCCTTATCGCTGTGCTATCTCTCCGGCCCACAGACCCAAATCTTTTGGCCTATTCTGGCCTAAACTTTGGGAAAACTTATCTTAGAAAAATGCTCGAACTTAAGGCCATGGAAAAGTTAGAGAATCTAGAATCTTTTTGCTATGCTGTTGATCCCTACAGAGGAAAGGGTATAGCCATTATGTCTGGAGTTAGGGTGGCTTCCTGAGGAAGGGGCTGGAATTTGGGAGAGGGTAGTATCTAACATCTCTGTCCCCTACCCCTTCCAGCTATGTAGTTCTGGACCTGATGGAAAGCGACCTTCACCAGATCATCCATTCTTCACAGCCACTCACACTGGAACATGTGCGCTACTTCCTGTACCAGCTGCTGCGTGGCCTTAAGTACATGCACTCAGCTCAAGTCATTCACCGTGACCTTAAGCCCTCCAACCTGCTGGTGAATGAGAACTGCGAGCTGAAGATTGGTGACTTTGGCATGGCCCGTGGCCTGTGTACCTCTCCTGCTGAACACCAGTACTTCATGACTGAGTATGTGGCCACACGCTGGTACCGTGCTCCTGAGCTCATGCTCTCACTCCATGAGTACACACAAGCTATCGACCTGTGGTCTGTGGGGTGTATCTTTGGGGAGATGCTGGCCCGGCGCCAGCTCTTTCCAGGTAAAAACTATGTGCACCAGCTGCAGCTGATTATGATGGTGTTGGGTACTCCATCACCAGCAGTGATTCAGGCCGTGGGGGCTGAGAGAGTGCGGGCCTACATCCAGAGCCTGCCACCACGACAGCCTGTGCCCTGGGAGACAGTGTACCCAGGTGCAGATCGCCAGGCTCTCTCACTGCTAGGGCGAATGCTTCGTTTTGAACCCAGTGCCCGCATCTCGGCAGCTGCTGCTCTTCGTCACCCCTTTCTGGCCAAATACCATGACCCTGATGATGAGCCCGACTGTGCACCACCCTTTGACTTTGCCTTTGACCGTGAAGCCCTCACCAGGGAGCGCATTAAGGAGGCTATCGTGGCAGAGATTGAGGACTTCCATGCCCGGCGTGAGGGCATCCGCCAGCAGATACGCTTCCAGCCTTCACTGCAACCTGTGGCCAGTGAGCCTGGCTGTCCTGATGTGGAGATGCCCAGTCCCTGGACTCCCAGTGGGGATTGTGCCATGGAGTCACCTCCACCAGCCCCACTGCCTTGCCCTGGCCCTGCACCTGAAACCATTGATCTGACCCTGCAGCCACCCTTACACATCAGTGAGCTGGCTCCCCCAAAGAGGGAGGGCGCGATTTCTGACAACACAAAGGCAGCCCTCAAGGCGGCCTTGCTCAAGTCCTTGAGGAGCCGACTCAGAGGTACCTTGTGGAAACACTACTGGTTGTGGAGGGTGTGTCAGAGGGGAGCTCCTGGCTGGCTCAGGGTTGTGGGTTCTTTCTCTTACTATTGCCCAACTTTCCCTGCAGATGGCCCTAGTGTCCCCCTGGAAGCTCCTGAGCCTCGGAAGCCGGTGACTGCCCAGGAGCGCCAGAGAGAGCGGGAAGAAAAACGACGGAGGAGGCAGGAGCGAGCCAAGGAACGGGAGAAGCGGCGACAAGAACGGGAACGCAAGGAGCGAGGGGCTGGTGTCTCTGGGGGTCCTTCCACTGATCCCCTGGCTGGGCTGGTGCTCAGTGACAATGATCGTAGCTTGCTGGAACGCTGGACTCGTATGGCCCGGCCTCCAGCTCCAACCCCAGCACCAGCCCCCATCTTAGGACCAGCCCAGGCCCCAATACCCGCACCCCCTGCCGCCCAGACCACTAGCCCACCCACAGGCACCACACCACAGCCTGCAGGTTCCACCCCAGCTTCTGCATCTCAGCCTGCCTCTGTGACTTCTGGCCCTGCTCCCCACCCTCCTGGTCCTGGGCCCCTTCCAGGCCCTGCTGCACTCCAGACTGCCACCTCCTCTAACCTCCTGGCTCCTCAGTCACTGGTGCCACCACCAGGGCTGCCTGGCACCAGTGCCCCAGGTGTTTTGCCTTATTTCCCTTCTGGATCTCCCCTGCCAGACCCTGGGGGTGCACCTCAGCCTTCCACCTCAGAGTCACCCGATGTAAACCTGGTGACCCAGCAGCTGTCCAAGTCACAGGTGAGAAGCCCAGACCATGGTGACACCTTGACTTGGCCCAGAAAATGGGTTTGGGTAGGTTTGGGTATGCTTTTCTTCATAAATGAGCAGCAGATAGGCTTTATCTTTTAGAACTTGTTGCTTTGCTCAGTAAAGGAGCATAGGACAATAAGGAGGATGCTGGGAGACTAAGATGCTTATTAGGAAGTGCAAAACCTGGAGATGGGCTCCAGTCAGTGACATGGACACCCATCCATGTCTGGAGTTGCTGACTTCAGCCCTTGTTTGGCCTCTTGGTGGTACTACATAGTAACCTGTTGTCATTTTCTATAGGTGGAAGACCCCTTGCCACCCGTGTTCTCAGGCACTCCAAAGGGAAGTGGGGCTGGCTATGGTGTTGGCTTTGACCTGGAGGAATTTCTAAACCAATCTTTTGATATGGGTGTAGCTGACGGGCCACAGGATGGGTAAGATGGCTGGACCAAGCTTCTGGGATGGAGCTGGGTGGGGGCGGGGGAGGGGTCTCTGAAAGGAAATAGCGAATGGATCAGGCATGTAGCCAGCCTAATTGATAGTATCTTTCCCTTTCTTTCCCATGCAGGCAGTCAGACTCAGCTTCACTCTCAGCTTCCCTGCTTGCTGATTGGCTTGAGGGCCATGGCATGAACCCTGCTGACATTGAGTCCCTGCAGCGTGAAATTCAGATGGACTCCCCAATGCTGCTAGCAGACTTGCCTGACCTCCAGGAGCCCTAGGACCACAACTTTGTGCCTTGCTGCCAAGGGCAGATCCAGCCTTTAGGCCTATCAGAGCCTTTTGAACCAGTAGGGGACACTTGGCTTAGATTATTTTGCAGGTTCATCTCAGATTGTCTTGACAGCCATAAGCAGCCACCTGAGCCACCAACAAGCCATGACATGGGGAATACCCTCCTCCCTGAGAGATCTTTTCAGTATTGTATTTTTATTATTATTGTTATTATATTATAATTTTATTATTACACAACCTTTTCACTGTCTAAATTAGAGTCCTTTGAAATACAAGGTTCCCTTTACTACCTGACTCCAGCTACCTTTTTTGTAGTTGAGGGCAGGGTGCCATTAGAAGGGAGCAAAGAGGAGCCAGGTTTCCACATTTAGGGGGGGCAAGCACCCACATTTTATGCACAGAAATCAAGGCTATTTCATTCAGGTCCTGAGGTTTATTGAGTCCTCATCCCTACTTGCTTCAAGCCCCCACAAAGGTTGCCTTCTGCCCCTCCACAGTCAAACCTGTTTGGGGAGGTGGCAGGCAGGCATGGTGGTGATGGTGAGAGGACAGGTGGACCTTGGCTCTAGGCCTACCTTGGTTGTGGCTGCTTGGGAGTGGTGTCCAATAGTTGTGGTAAAATAGAGTCTCAGCATGGAGTTTTGGGATCTAGAATAGACAGGCAAGGGAAGCTGAGTACAATAGATAGGGTTGGGGTGGCGTGATCCATGGTGCTCACTCCTGAGTAATAAGTGGGTAGGAAGGAAACAAGAAGGGGAGATACTCTGCAGCTGGAGGGAATGCTGCGGTAAGACCTGGCATGTGGTGTGGATATTGGTCAAACTGGATCAATTAAGTTGAGCCAGCTAGGGTGGCCTCAGCAGTCCATGTCATGGACGCTGGGCTAATTTGGAGTTCTGAGAGTCACAGCCTGGAGAACAGAACTAGCTCTCAACCTGTGGACAAGGATACTGGCAACTCAAGCATTGTGGAGCTCAGGATGGGGCAGTTGGGCCATTGCCAGGTTGGGCCATGTTGCCTTGGGTTGAGGGACCAGTGTCCTGTCTTGTAGCTGGCTGTGGGATGGGACCAACTGGGGCTAGAGCCACAAGGCACACTGAGAAGCAGGTGCTGAGAGACAGAGTAGACAGATGGGGGGCTTTGGGTGGGGCAAGACAGGGAAAGTGGGGAGAGCACTCATGGAAAGCTGCTAGAATATCCAGAAGAGGGTGGGGCCTGATAGATGTCAGCGCCTTAGGCCCTGCGAATTTTCATCTCAGTGCGCTTGAGGGAGTAGTAAAAGCCCTTCCACTGGGCCCAGTTGATGCCATTGGCATAGGAAAGGTGGGCACCACCCAGGTAGAAGCCATTAAGATTGGCGAAGTGGCAGCTGCGGAACCAGAAGGCTCCTGAGGAGAGGGCTGCACAGTTCTGCACAAAGAGGTCCTGGTCCCGGTCAAAGGTGGAGAATTTCTGGCCACTGTGGTAGGACAGGGAGTCACCTGATGGAAGGCAGGAGGGGGACACTGCTCAGTGGGGGAGCTCTGAATAAGGTATCACATGACAATCCCTTTGTATGGGGGCCATACAGGGTAGAAAACCAAAAGGTGCTCCTCATGGAGCTGCCAAGAGCATATGTAGCTTCTCCCCAAAGCTAAGCCCAGACTGGCTAGGAGCCAGTAACGACCTTTCCAGGCTCCACAGGAAAGGGGGGAATTGAAGGGCTTGGAGCAGCTGGACCGTGTCAGCTTTGCCTCCTAGTTCCCTGCACCCGTTCTCATTGGCTGTTAGGTTAGGTTACCTGCGCCGCCATCCTCAAAGCCTGCCACGTAGAGGGTATAGCCATCCTCCTCTGCACTGACAGCATTGGGTGAGATGGAAAAGTCGACATACTTGGCGTAGGCTGTGTTGTTCTCAAAGTCCTCCAAGTCCACGCGCAGCTCATACTTCTGTTTCAGTGTCAGGAGGTGCAGGTTCTGCAGGCCTGTGGAGGAGGGTCAGTGGCTGAGCTCTGTATTGGCTCTGGGGCAGTCCCCCAGCCTGCTTGACCCCTATCTTACCTAGCCAGTACTCCCCATCAGCGCGGCCAAAACCCAGCTTGTAGTCGTTCCAGCCCCGGAAGAAACTCACAGAGCCGTTGAATCGTTTCTGGAAAATCTGGAGCAGAAAGGATGAACCTGGACATGCAAGTGTCTGGGGCAGGAGCAGAGACCACCCCAAGCCTGGGTACTGTTGTGCTGATTGAATTAGGAGTGAGGTAAGGCACATGGGTCTTACCTGGCTTGGGCCTCCCCTCAACTACTGAGTGCCAAGAAGAGCTTAAGGAGATAGGGAAATGGATGGTGCTCTAAACTTAAAGCACCTGGATATGAGTCCTACTACTGACTGTGACCTTGGGCAAGTGACTTCACCCCTTTGGGATTGAGTTCTTCAGCTACACAAGGTACCTTACAGAATAGCTGTGAAGATTATTTGTACTAACTGGTCTGAAGCCCTTAGAATTAAAGTATTACTGCAGCTTACTGATGATGTGTGCTGAGTAACCTATTGACCCCATTTTAGAGATAATGAAACTGAGGCCTACAGAGATGATGTTTGGTCACACAGCTGGAACTAGGTCTGGAGTCTTCCCTTCTAACCTTCCCACTCACCGTCCACTTCCCGCCCTCGGTGGTCATATCACAGAAGACGGGCACAGGCACGCTGGGGCCAGAGGGGTAGATCAGGTAGACGCCATCTGCCTGGTAGCCCTGGGCATAGATGTCATCGCAATCCAGGGGTTGCTGAAGGCAAGATTTTTCTAGAGCTGGGGGATGGGATGGGGAGAGTGAGGCTTGGATACTGGGTCTTCACAAAGACCTCAGTACCCAGCAGTTGGTCTCTATCCTCACTACACAGGTACTCTAAAAAGAAATGGCAAGATAGCAGTCATCTTCCTGCCCCGTTTCTGCAGAACTGGGGCACCAAAGGAGAATGACTCCTAAAATGTGGGTTCAGAACACCCTCTTGCCTAGCCAGGGTATGATGATGATGTGATCCTCCTTACCATCTCCCCGGATCCCAGAAGCCTGGGGTGCACAGGGCGGCATGGAGAGAAGCAGGAACAGCGGCACGGCCAGGAGGGCCTAGAGAAGACGAAAGACCGTCACTCCTCAATCCCACACAGTGACCCTCCCTCAATCCCAGAGACCTTGACCCCCCCACCCACCCACCCACACACACAAACAACCGGCCCACATTCCCTTGCCTGGCTTTTGGCGTCTTTCTCCTCAGTGTTTCCCCTGGGCCAGACCCAGCCTCCACCGAACACAAGAGCTCCTTGGGTCACAAGCCTTATGCCTTTATAGCCACTTCTCTGATGAGGGGCTTTGCTACAGAGGCGCCCAGTTCCCCAATGCTGTGAACCTCTCCTCCCGGCCCCAGATCTGGTACCTTCATGCTGTCAGTTCAGCTCCAAGCCCTTGGTGTCTACTGCCACAGACTGAGCCCCAGACTGCAACAGCCCAGAGTTATGTGCTGGGGCCCTGCCAGCCACCCAACCCCGCCCCCTGTAGCTGCAGGAGCCCCCTCCCTTTAAACCCCCCTTCCAGACTGGAGCTGACAGAGTGAGCATCAGTTTACAACCAGAGAACTGGCTGTTGGTGTGAGTGCAGGCCAGGGGCCACCTGTGTCTCATTAGGCCTCCCAGGGGCAAAGCTCTGCAGACATTAACTCCCTGCTAGCTTGGCTGCTCCCGAGCCCCTCCGACGACACCCTCTGGACCTCTGGGCTCTCTGGCACCACAGCACTGCCATTTCCTGATGCCCCCTCCCCCGCAGCTGTCTGTTTATTTTCTCCTTCTCCTTCCTGGGCCTGTGTTCCATCAACCATTGGAGGGAAGCTGAAGGGGGTGGGAGTGTAGGTGTGTCAGTTCTGGGAAGGGGAGGCCTGTTCTGGGGTAGCAGAAAACCGAATAGGGGGGCGGTAAGGGGGGGACAGCTTTAGAGCTCCTGATGTCTGACGGGGCTTGACATGCTGTGGGGGACAGGGGCAGTGAAGGCCAGACCGTCTCCTGGCAGGCCTGGGACATTTCTGAGCCATGAGCACAGCCTGCAGGCGTCCAACTGCTGTCTGCCCCAGCTCAAGCCAGGGCCCCTCTCCAAATCTCCTTGCTCTGGCCCCTCAGGCCTCCTCTTACCCCTCCTAAGGAGTTCCCTGGCTCATCTCTGTGGTTTATATATACACGAGCATAGGGCCTCTTCTGTTTTCCATACCTCAACTCTTTGGTCCAGACTTCTCATTTTGGTGCCCATTCACCGCAGATTTCTGCGTCAACCTCTCTGAACCAGCGTCCCCTTCCTTCTGCCTTGAAAGTCCATCCTGTTCTGCCCCTCACTGAGCTTAGTTCCTAAACGTCCCTGGGCCCTATCTGCTCCTTTCTTCCCTCAGATCCCCTGAGAGCTGTGCTTAGGGACTCATTGCTAGCCTCTCTTCATGCAGCTCTCAGCTACTGGTGTCCTCTTCCGGAGTCATCTTTCCAGATGGGCATTTTGACCATCACCATTTTTGAGCCTCAGTTTGTCGCTTAATACCTTAGACAGGCTATGTTTTTCACCTTGGATTGGAAAGGGACTTAAGTTTGGTTACTGCCTATTTTATAAACCTTCTCCTTTATTGAGTGAGACTCAAAAAGAACAATCAGCTATACTAGCCCTCTGTGTGGAGGCCTGAGGCCTTGGACTGTTCTTGCTGTGGTACCAGTTGACCTCACATTGGCCTTATCTGCTAATGGCTAGGGTCTGTGCTTCCCTTTTGGGGAGGGAAAAGGTGGGGACACACTTTATAATGCTTTGAATTACTCCTGGTGGTGCTCAGGGAACCACATGGGATGCCAGGGATCAAACCCAGATTAGCCACATCCAAGTCAAGTGCCCTACTTGCTATGCTATACTATGGCTCTGGTCAGGTCTATACTCCCTATTCCACCATAGAGACTGGCACAGACTGGCATAAAGAACAGGTCACTTTTGGGAATGTTGCATTGGTGAAGGATTTATATATGTATATATTAAAAAAAAGAAAAGATAAGGCCTCCCAATTTTTACCACAATCTGTGTTCTTTACACTGACTGTATAGAAAGAGGAGGTACAGTAAATGCACCCCATATACACCTCAACCCAGGCCCTTTGCCTGGTCTGTATTGTGAATTGGGGGACCAAAAAAAGGAAAAAAAAAAAAAAAAGGTCACTTTTGAACATCTATTTGCGTTGACTTCTGGCCCCACACACAGGCAGAAACATCGAAAATTTAAGTGATGAAAAAGCCTTGATTAAATGGGTGAACAAATGAACTATTTCCGGGCTTAAAGTTAGCTGTCAGCTCTGGTTTAGGTCCACACTTCTCCAAAGTCCCTGGGCCTGGTTCTGTAAAGAACCAGCTGCTGGTAAAGAGCCATAGGTTCTAATTGTGTAATGTCCTGTAAATTCTGGAACCAGGCTGCATATGTTCATATGATCTGTTAGCAGGGGGATTACAGACAAGTTCCTTAGCCTCTGTATGCTTCAATTTTCATTCTGTAGAATAAGATATAACAATAATAACAATAGTAATAATAATATAATAATATTACTATCTATTTCAAAGGGATATGGTTAGGATTACTTAACCACATAGTAGTATCCATTATGTTGTTCATAATTAGCTAAGTATTTAGTCTATATTTGCTGTTTTTCTCATAGCATAATGATTATTTTTATGTGAGTGAACTGTCTTCAACAGAGTTTATTCTTGTTTGTGGAAGAGGTCTAATTGCCTGCCTCTCAATGTCGTTTTTCTTGGGGTTGGGGGCAGAGCAAGCAATGCTCAGGATTTATACCTAGCTTTATACTCAAGGATCACTCCAAAAGGCAATTCTCTCTTCCTCTGTACTATCTCTCTAATTCCTCAATATCTGTTCTTCCCTTAGTCTTTGAGTAGTTAGAGCCTGATTTTTGAGCTGGCTTCTTTTCTAGACTAACTGGGTAAAGTCACATGGGTTTGGCCAACAAGATATATGATACAAACAAGTATGGAAAAGGTAGGTACCTATTTTCTCTTTTTCTTCCCATTGGCCCACTGGACATATTGATAGCACCTTAACCACCATACACCATGAGCTACATCAGGGCATGGCGCTGAATAATGAGAGAGGAACTGGGTACCTCATGATTTCATGGAATGGGTTCAAGGCCAGTTCTGGACTGTTCCCCTTTTGTGTGGAAGAGAAAGAAACTTCTATCTAGTTTAAGCCTTTTGCTTTTTTCTATTACAAACAGCTGAATCTAATCCTAATACATCTCTCCTTTCAGCAAATGTCAGCTAATTTTAGCAAAAGCTTCAAAAAGGAAAATAATGAAAAAATCAGTCATCAAGACAAATAATAAAATGTGCCCTATGTCAAGTGTCAATGACTTTTGGAATATAATAAACAAACATTGGAATGGGACATTGAATTTAGTAATGAGGTATTAGTCTTTTTTATTTTAACCTATCCACTTTTGAAAAAACAATGTGTGGGTGAGGAAAAGCAGGTACTTTGTTCACTGGATGTGAGCAGGAATTTGTTTAACTCTTTAGAGAAAGACATTCAGCAATTCAGTCCAAGAGTCAACATCTCTGATAATTACTGTCTGAAGAAAAGTTCCGTCATAACCAGATAATTTCATTAGTAGATCTACTTGTTGGTTTTCCAGCATGAGAAACTTCCCCATATTTTGGGGGTTTACCTCCTAACTTGAATTTAGGTAATTATTTTCTAGGCTTTTTTGCTCTTAGGTTGAATGCATGACGGTGATTTAGCTGATTAAATGTGCTGCAAAGTCCCCAGCTCAATCTTCAGCATTCTTTTGTTTATTCTTCCCATTATGGCTGGACTTGTGTGCATGAAGAGGTGTTTCTGAGAGTTTTTTCATACCAGCAGTAGATGTCAACTCTAACCAACCTTGCTAGGAGTAGTCTAGGCTTTAGGAGGTGCTGGATGTGGGCTGAATCTTGTTGTTTGGGTGACAGGAGCTGAGGTGGCTCTTAGGTCTCAGACATCATTCTCAAGCTGACAATGGACAAGCCCATGGCTTTATCTGTTCCAGAGCCAAGCATTGTCCTTGCTGGTTCACTTGCCCACCCTCTTGACACCTTCTCTACCATTTTGCATTTTGTTCTGTGCTCAGAGCTTCACTGGATTCGCATGATCTTGGCTTCCGACTAGATTTGGCCAATAGTGATGCTGGCAGGAGGTATGTGAAGAGAGAGATTGAGGCCTCCCTGGCTCCCATCTTTCTCAGAACCAAGATGGCTGTGTCTCCTTTTCCCAACCCTCAATGTCCTCCTCTCACCCTTCAGCCTGGGATGGTAGCCTCCCACCAGTGCTAGTTCTGGGGTGCCTCAGCGCCCATCCCATGCTGGTGTTCTAATATCCAACCCAAGTAAATAGTCTTCTTATTAAATTCTCTTAAAAACAAAATAAAACGGGGCCGGGCGGTGGCGCTGGAGGTAAGGTGCCTGCCTTGCCTGCGCTAGCCTAGGACGGACCGCGGTTCGATCCCCCGGCTCCCATATGGTCCCCCAAGAAGCCAGGAGCAACTTCTGAGCACATAGCCAGGAGTAACCCCTGAGCGTCACAGGGTGTGGCCCAAAAACCAAAAAAAAAAAAAAAACAAAATAAAACAAAACAGCTGAGTCTGCCTTTGTTTCCTGCCAGGACCCTGGTTGACACAAGTTCTTACTTCGTTTTCATTTTAAAAGTCCAGCAGATGGTTGGATGGAATTTTTTTTTTTTCAGTCAATGTCTAAGGACCAGACCCCCACATTCCCCTTGGGGTGCAAGACACCTCTTCCTAGGACTTGCTAAAATGCCATTTGATTATCTTCCTATCTTCAGCTTGAGCTAGAGAGGGCCAAACAGGCATTTTGGAAAAAAAAAAAAAAAAAAAAACAAACTTCTAGGAGTAAAGAGCATTGGAGTAGGAGAGAGGCTGTGGCACCTAAATTAGGCTAAGTAAGGTACTCCAAGAGGTGGGGCTGTCTGTGGAGAAAAGCAGTGTGCTCCCTGAAGGAGCTACCAGAGGAGTAGACAGGACCACTGTGAGAGGGGATTGGGCCAAGGCATTGATTGGCACCACAGATGTGGGGCCCATTAGGTGCTGTGGAAAGTCAGGTCAGATAGAATAAGGGATCACCCAAGTGACCTCATTTTAATTTAAAGTCACATTATGAAATAATGAGACTTCAACATGTTTCTCAGGAGACACAACCAGTCAACAAAATATACCTCCTAGAAGGCCTGAGGTACACTTGAACACCTAGAGAAAGAGTAGTGTGTTAACAGACACATAACCTTATATACATCTCTGAGCTAGAGCTAAAGAGGGAAGGGGAGAAAAAAAAAGAGTGAAATGATGACAATATTGTGTGTGGGAGAAGGTGAGAGGAAGCAAAGGTGGAGAATAGGGAGCAAAGATTTTAGAAAAGGGAATGGCTGTAGCCTGGTCCAAAGGGAATGCACTTTCCCTACAGCCTACGTGTTTTTCTTTGTAAAGAAGAGAACTAGAAAAGAATTTGGGTGTTTTCACTACTTGGGTCATAGTTTGGGGCAAGTTCTGTTGGAGTGTAGGGTACAGCATATAGAAGAAGCAGGCTAGGACTAGAGCAAAATACAGCAGGTAGGACACTTGCTTTCCACTAGGCCAAACCAGGTTTGATCACTAGCATCTTGTGTGGTCCCCCTGAGTCTTAACAAGAGTGATCCCTGAGCACAGAACTAGGAATAAATCCTGAACACTGATGTGTATGGCTCTGCATCCCCCCCCCAAAAAAAAAAAAAAAGAAGAAAAAGAAGCCATAAATAGATGCGAGTATATTGAATGCTAGGTTGGGATACTGGAATTGAAAGTTTTTGTTTGTTTTTTATTATAACTCATGATTTACAAGTTGTTCACCATACAGTTGTTACAAATATTAAATGTTCCAGCACCAATCCCATCATGCATGTGACCTTTCCTCCACCAATGTTTCGAATTTTTCATTTACTACCCTAGCCTGTCCTCTTGCAGGCACAGATTTACTTTACAATTTTCAACATAAATTGTGTTGAAGGCATATTGTTCGTATTGACTTCAATACAAAGGCATATGGATCATCAAAACTTAGATCAATACAGTCAATTTATAATATTTTGTTATATTGCTCAATGGTTTTTCTAAAATTATCTGAGAATTTACTGGGCTAGTTCGTACTAGTTGAGCCTTTTAGGCTCATTGGGCTTGGTGGTCTTCATTCATTTATTTATTTATTTACTTATTTATTTATTTATTTAGTTTTTGGGTCACACCCGGTGATACTCAGGGGTTACTCCTGGCTCTGTGCTCAGAAATCACCTCTGGCAGGCTTGGGGGACCATTGCTTTTTCTTTGATTGTTTCCTCTTTTCTACTTTTTCTATTATCTTTCTGATACTTTTGTTAGTTAGAATTTAGAGATTTCCAAATTGTACCATCCCCTTTATAGAAAAAAAATCATGTGTCTAAAGAGATAGAACAAAGGGTAAAGCACTTGCTTTTTACTTGGCCAAACTAGTTTAGATCCCTGACACTGATATGGTTCCCTGAGCCCTACTAGGAATGGCTCCTGAATGCAGAGTCAGGAATAAGTCCTGAGCATTGCTGGGTAAGGCCTAAAATGCAAAAACAAAACAAAACAAAAAAACTAAACACACACACACACACACACACACACACACACACCCCAGAAAAAACAAATCACTTAGTGCCACCCTTTTTTGTTTGTTTGTTTTTGGGCCACACCTGGCAGTGCTCAGGAGTTACTCCTGCTTCTGCATTCAGAAATTGCTCCTGGCAGGATTGTGGGCCTATATGAGATGCTGGGGATTGAACCCAGGTCGGTCCTGGGCCAGCAGCATGCAAAGTAAATGCCCTATTGCTGTGCTATCACTTCAGCCCCACAAGTGCCACCTATAAGCAAATAAACAGAAGTGCACCTAGTTACCCTAGCGGCTGCAGCTGTCCCCTCTGCTTCTGTCTGGCACCCATAGAGGACAGTATCACTCATGCTGGGAAACAATGAGTTCCATGTTGGACATCACAAATTTGATCCTTTATTTGTTCTTTTTTTTTTTTAAATAAATTACTTTATGTAAAGACCATGTATTACATAATTACTCAAAATACATTTATTTACAAGTAAGTGGTAATGAAATTATTAAAAAAAAAACAAAAACAAAAGAAAGGGTCCGGAGAGATAGCACAGCGGTGTTTGCCTTGCAAGCAGCCAATCCAGGACCAAAGGTGGTTGGTTCGAATCCCGGTGTCCCATATGGTCCCCCGTGCCTGCCAAGAGCTATTTCTGAGCAGACAGCCAGGAGTAACCCTGAGCACCGATGGGTGTGACCCAAAACCCCCCCCCCCCAAAAAAAAAACAAAGAAAGAAAAAGAAAAGAGTACAGTAATAAGAAAATTTGTGAAACCTATTGATCAGGCAATGAGGTCCTTATATCATTGTCAAAAGGTTTATTACTAAGCTTTTGTTGCTAGTTGATCTTTCTATTACTTGTTTTGTTTCTGAACATTATGTGGCTTTGAATCCATGTTGAGTATAAATTGGTTCCTACTGGGATGGCAGTATTAAAAATTCGGAGGTGTCTCTTGGCTGAGTACCGCATGTGGCCACAAAGATCCAGGAATTTCAATCTCTGTGGCTGATATTGTGGTTTTTGTAGGGCATGGTTTTGACTGCTGGGCCTTCCAGAAGTACAAGAAGGCAGGGGGAGTGTGCTCATACTCATTCCAAAAATGTCCTGATGATGTCAGCCAAATACCGGTGTACCTAGAGTTTTGGTATGTTTGACATCTCTGCAGAGATCTGTGTTTAAATGTAAAGCCAGGTCATTGGTGAAGCAGCAATTGGTGGTGGTGGTTGTTGCAGTTGGGTGCCTTTGGCAGGGGTGGGTAAATGGGTGGTACTTAACTCATCTCTCCACCCGATAATGCCAGCTTTCTTTCAGTTGTGAGGCCAAGATAGCCATGGTTTTTCATGGCTTATGGGTGGTGAATGTTGTCTTGTTTTTAAAAGAGGTTTCTTTAAAAAGCTTCTTGCAAAACTAACTCCAAGATTATTGATTCTCTAAACCACTGCCTATCCACTCACTTGAAGGTGTATTTGAATTTTATGGGCTTTCCTTTGTATGTAAGTTATTTTTCCTTTATTTGTTCTTTTCTTTGTTTAATCATTTTAATTTCTATTTATTTTTGTTTTTTTTGGGGGGTTTGGGTCACACCTGATGTTGCTCTAGGGCTATTTCTGACTCTCTGCAAGAGTGACTCCCCATAGTGCTGGGGGATCATATGTGATACCTGGATTGAACCAGGATTGCAGAGGCCAGCTATGTACAAGGTAAGTGCTTTCCTTCCTGCACTATTTCTATGGCCCATATGTTTAGTTTTGAAAGAAAGTGTCTTGTTGGGGCTGGAGAGATAGCACAGCGGTAGGTATTTGCCTTGCATGTGCCGACCTGGGACAGACTGGTTTGATTCATCTCATATGGTCCCCTGAGCTTGCCAGGAGCGAGTTCTGAGCACAGAGTCAAGAGTATACCCTGATCATCGCCAGGTGTGGCCCCAAAACCAACCAATCAATCAATAAATAAGTAAACTGCTTTTTTTTTTTTTTAAAAAAAAGAAAGTCTTTTGTCTTCCCAAATGGCTCTACCATTTTCACCAGAGCCAGCAATGAATGAGGGCTCTGTGCTCCCACATCCTTTTTCTGTTTTTTGTTTTTTTTGGGCCACACCTGGCGGTACTCAGGGGTTACTCCTGGCTCTCTGCTCAGAAATCGCTCCTGGCAGGCACTGGGTACCATATAGGATGCTGGGATTTGAACCAACGTCGGTCCTGGGTCGGCCATTTACAAGGCAAACACCCTTCTGCTGTGTTTCTCTCTGACCCACTCCCACATCCTTAGCAGCACTCAATGTTAGGATTTGGGATCTGCATCCTTGAACTTCTGTGCAGTTTTATTGTTTCAATTGATTAGTTATCTATGCTGTATGATGTAAAACATTTTTGCCATCTCCTCATATACTTTTGTTGTTGCTGCTCAGGGGTTATTACTGGCTTTGCATTCAGGGATTGTTCCTGGAAGTGCTCAGGGTACCATATGAAATGCCAGGAATCTAACCTGGGCCAGCAACGTGCAATGCAAACTCCCTACCTGTTGTGCTATCACTCTGGTGCCTCCACATATATTCTTTTGGTGCCTGAGTTTCACTCTCATTCCTCTGGAAGTACATCCTGGACATCCTGTATGGGTGTCTACCAGCCCTGGAGGCAGAGAAGAGACAATGTCTCTGGATGGTACCCCTAACTCTAACCATTGGGTCCCAACAGTAGGTTGCTACTACTCTCTGGAGGGTTCCATTAACCCTGGGGGCAAATATTTTGGTGTTTCCAACTTTGGGAAATGCAGGGTAACCAGATGAGGACAAATATACCTGGGACTTGAGGAGAGTTGGAAGGAAGAGAGAGAAAGAGGGAAAGGAGAGGGAGAGGGAAAGGGAACGGGAAGAGAGAAGAGAAGCGGGGGTGGGTGGGGGTAGAGCGCAGGTTACTCCTGGCTCTGTGCTCAGGAATCATACTTGGCAGTGCTCAGGGGACCATAAGGAATGCTGGGAATTGAACTGAGGTTGCTATATGCAAAGTAAGTAAGTGCCTTACCTGTACTATCACTCTGGTCCATCCTCTTTGGTTTTGTGTCTCCCTCTCAGGTAGCCACTATTTTGAATCATCTCATCTTTTTTTTAAAACCAGTTTAGTAAATTATTTATTTTAAATACGTTTTTATTTAATCAAAAAACTGTGGTTTGGGGCCGGAGAGATAGCACAGTGGTAAGGTGTTTGCCTTAGACGCAGAAGGACGTTGGTTCAAATCCTGGCATCCTATATGGTCCCCCAAGCTTTCCGGGGGCAATTTCTGAGCATAGAGCCCAGAGTAACCCCTGAGCGCTGCCGGGTGTTACCCAAAAAACAAACCAAAATAAAACAAAACAAAAAAACTGTGGTTTGCATTATTGTTAGTTGAGTTTAGGCATACAATATTTTAGCACCAATTTCACCACCAGTGCTAAGTCCCAGCACCAGGCTCCCATATGTTATTATCTCCCATCCCCAATCAACATTGCCTGTCACCTTGGCAAGAACACTACAAAGATTGTTGGTTGCAGATTAGATCTCATGTTTTCAGTGTTATTTAGTCTACTTTGGATGTATAGCTTTAACACTCTTTCACATCCCCAGTATAATTAAAGCACAGACCCCTGTTCCCCATTGCTTATCTTTTTCATCTTCTTTCTTCCCACCTTGATTTCTTTTCTTCTCTATTATTTTCCTCCCTAGGCTCTGGGATCAAGGGTGATTTATGTATCCCCAACTTTACTACATTTTCTTTTTTTGGGGGGCACACATGATGTTCAGGGGTTACTCCTGGGTATGTGCTCAGAAATGGCTCCTGGCTTGCGGGACCATATGGGACTCTGGGGGTTTGAAGCGTGGTCCATCCTAGGTTAGTGCGTGCAAAGCTAATGTCCTACTGTTTGTGCCACTGCTCTGGCCTCTTTACTAGATTTTCTAATATACAGATAAGTGAGATCAAATTGTGTTTGTCTTTCTTCTTTTGACTTATTTCACTCAACATGATATCTTCCAGTTCCATCCAGGTTGCAGCAGATTGCAAAATTTCATCATTTCTTGCAGCTGCCTATATATTGTATATAAATTGTATATATGCACACATCTTTATAATCCACTTATTTATTATTGAAAACCTAGGTTGATTCCATATTTTAGTTACTGTACACAGTGGCAACAAAGAATAATGGTGTGGATATATCTTTTTGAATGAATGTTTTTTTATACTTTATTTAAAAAAATGCATCACATTGCTGACATAATTGAACATAGTACATTTGTTTCCAAATAAGTCAGAGAAAAGCTAAAAAAAAGAATAAAAAGAAAAAATAAAAAGGAAGAGAAGAAAGTTAAAAAAAATAAAAGTAGCAAGCACATTTGTGAAAATTATTGTATTTATCCAATGAAATCATTAACAATAGCAGAAGTTTAGGAAATTATTGGTTTTTTTTTTTGTTTTTTTTTTTTTTTGGGCCACACCTGGTGGTGCTCAGGGGTTACTCCTGGCTGTCTGCTCAGAAATAGCTCCTGGCAGGCACGGGGAACCATATGGGACACCGGGATTCGAACCAACCACCTTTGGTCCTGGATCGGCTGCTTGCAAGGCAAACGCTGCTGTGCTATCTCTCCGAGCCTGGAAATTATTGTTGTTAAGTTTGTCCATTCTGTTAACTGGTGTGCTCCTAGAGGGAAGAAAGTATCAAACAAATGAAGTTTTCTAGCAATTCAAAGTACCTTTACTGATAATGTAGTTTGTGTGCAGCATGTTCACAGCTGCTAGGCCTCATGATAAAAGAGGATGCGAGGGAAGATGCCTGCACTCTCACCAAAAAGCCCTGGTGATATCAGCCCCCAACCCAGCATACCTGAAGTTTGATCAGATTTGTGTTCCCGAAAGGAATTGTAGAGGGGTAATGAGGCAGGGCCATTGATAAAATTGCAATTCTGGGTAATGGGTGCAATAGGTGTGGCTTTGGCAGGGTCTGGGCTTGTCCTGCTCACTCTTCCTGAGATTGCCAGATTTCTGCTGGTATACCTGGGATAAGTTTTGGCTTGGTTTAATTCTTGTTCAAGAAAAGAGTGAATCTATAGAACTGGCTCAGTGTGAACATGGCGTCTGCTGTGGTGGACATAGTTACAGCTGCCAGACTTTCCGGAAGAAGGATGAAACAGGAGGAGGTGCCCACACTTTTTCCAAAAAGCCCTGGTGATATCAGCCCCCCCAACCAACATATCTGAAGTTTGGTCAGATTGGAGCCCTTGGTGGGAATCATAGATGGGTGGTAAGGTGGGACCATGGGTAAAACAGTGATTCTAAGTGATGGATAGAGCAGATGTGGCTTCGGCAGGGCAGATTGAATAAATGTTTTTAAGTCCTGGCAATATATATTCAAAAGTGGAATTGCTGAGCCATATGACAACTCAAACCTAAGTTTATTGAAGACTCTCCACACTGTTTTCCACAGAGGGGTTGAACGAGACTGAATTCCCACCAATGATGAGAATTCCTTTTTCACCACATCCTCACCAATGCAGATTGTTTCTACTATTTTTGTTAAGTGCTATTCTCACTGGTGTGAGATAATATCTCATTGTTGTCTTGATTTGGATTTCACTAATGATAAGTGATGCTGAGCATTTTTAATGTGTCTATTAGTGATCTGCTTGTCTTCCTATGAGGTTTGCCTGCTCAATTTCACTCCCTATTTATTGATAATAGTTTTAATTTGTTTCTGTTGATCTTTGTTAAAACATTACATATTCTGAATATTCCCCAAAGCATATACAGATTTAATGCAATCCCTCTAAAGATACCCATGACATTCTTCAAAGAAGTGGATCAAACACTCCTGAAATTCATTTGGAACAATAAAAACCCATGAATAGCTAAAGCAATCCTTGGAAAAAGGAATATGGGAGGCAGCCTTTCCAATTTTAAACTGTATTACAAAGCAATAATTATCAAAACAGCATAGTATTGGAATAAAGACAGATCCTCAGATCAGTGACTTGAGTATTCAGAGAATGTTCCCCAGACATACAATCAACTAATATTTGATAAAGGGGCAAGAAATCCAAAATGGAGCAAGGAAAGCCTCTTCAACAAGTGGTGTTGGCACAACTGATTAGCCACTTGCAAAAAAGCGAACTCAGACCCTTATCTAACACCATGCACAAATATAAAATCTAAATGTATTAAAGACCTTGATATCAGGTCTAAAACCATAAGCTGTATAGAACAACACATAGGTAAAACACTATATGACATTGAGACTAAAGGCATTTTCAAGGAGGAAACTGCACTTTCCAAACAAGTGGAAGCAGAGATAAACAGATAGGACTATATTAAGCTGAGAAGCTTCTGCACCTCAAAGGAAATAGTGCCTAGGATACAAAAGCCATCCACAAAATGGGAGAAACTAATCACCCAATACTCATCAGAAAAGGAGCTAATATTAGAAATATATAAGGTACTGACAGAACTTAATAAGAAAAAAAAACATGTAGCCCCATCAAAAAATGGGGAGAAGAAATGAACAGATACTTCCTCAAAGAAGATATACAAATGGCCAAAAGACATGTGAAAAAATGCTCCACATCACTAATCATCAGGGAGATGCAAATCAAAACAACAAAGAGGTACCATCTCACACCACAGATACTGGCACACATCACAAAGAACAAGAACAATCAGTGTTGGCGGGGATGTGGAGAGAAAGGAACTCTCATTCACTGCTGGTGGGAATGACGCTTAGCCCAGCTTTTATGAAAAACAATATGGAGATTCCTCAAAAAAAAAAAAAAAAAGAAATTGAGCTCCCATATGATCCAGATATACCACTTCTAGGGATATACCCTAGGAACACAAAAATACAATTCAAAAATCTCTCCCTTACACCTATATTCATTGCAGCACTATTTACAATAGCCAGACTCTGGAAACAACCAAGATGCCCTTCAATAGATCACTGGCTAAAGAAACTGCCGTACATTTACACAATGGGATATTATGCAGCCCTCAGGAGAGATGAAGTCAGGAAATTTTTCTATACAAGGATGTACATGGAATCTATTATGTTGAGTGAAATAAGTCAGAGGGAGAGAGATAGAATAGTCTCACTCATCAATGGGTTTTAAGAAAAATTAAAGACATTATTGTAATAAGGCCCAGAGATAATAGAGTTAAGGGCTGGAAGGGCCGGAAGGACTGGCTCACAAGTTGAAGCTCACCACAAAGAGTGGTGAATGCTGTCAGCGTAATAACTACACTAACAACTAGCATTACAATGTTAAAGAAAGAGAGAAATAGAATGCCTGTTGCAAATACAGGCAGGGGTGGGGGAGGAAGGTGGGCTTTGTTGGTGGGAATGTTGCACTGGTGAAGTGGGGTATTCTGTTTATGACTGAAACCCAATTACAAATATGCTTGTAATCATGGTGCTTAAATAAAGATTTATTTAAAAAAATTACATATTCTGGATATTAAGCCCTTATCTGAAGTGTTGAAATATTTTTTCCTAGTCAGTTAGCTTCTTTTAGATATCATTCCTTTTGATATACAGAAACTCTAATTTGATATAGTCCTGTTTGTTTATACTTGATTTTATTGCCTCTGCTGTTGGTATTAGATCACTGAAGACACCTCTGAGGTCCAAATATTGGAGTATTATGTCTATGTATTTATCAATGTACTTAATAGTTTTTGGTCAGATCTCTAGGTCTTTGATCCACTTTGGATTGTCTTTTGTGTAAAGTGTGAGATATGGGTTGAGTTTTAATTTCTTACATGTAGTTATCCAACACCATTTGCTAAATAGGCTATTTTTATTCCATTTCATGTTCTCAGTTCTGTATATGATCCCCCAAACATGATCAGGAACTGGGAGTAGCCCCTGAGCATCATTGGGTATGGCCCCAAACAAAACCAATACTAAACAAAAAGTCATATTTTCATATAACCCTTAGAAATCTTTTGGTTTCTTTCCACAACTGGTGGTGTTCCAGACCTGGCTTGAAAACTGAGAAATTTCTCCTAGGAGGCTCAGGATCATATGGGATGCCAGGGATCAAACCCGATTGACTGAATGAAAGCCATTCCTGTGCTATCAACCCCATATGGCTAGAAATGTCTCTTTTCATTTGAAATTTTCTGAAGAGTTCCCTTATCCCTTGTATGTACCAATTGAGCATTACTTCTTATCTATGGGCTGTGTTCTGTGGTAAAGTTGTCCTATGTTGTTTAATTTTTACCTGTTGAAGAACATGTAGGTTGCTTTTATTTTAGGCCTATTCCAGTAAAGTTGCTTTAAATGTTACTGATTTTGTTTTTATTTTTTTCTTTTGGGGCCATATCCCGAGGTGGTCAGGGGCCACTCCTGAAGCAGTGCTCAGGGATCAAACCTAGGGCTCCCACATGCAAAGCCTATTGAGCTATCTCCAAACTCCCAGATGAAATATCCTATTTTTTTTTGGAGGGGGGACCACACCCAGTGGTGCTTAGGGCTTATTCCTGGTTCTGTGCTCAGGGATCATTCCTGACAAGATTCAGATGACTGTATGTGGTGCCAGGGATTCTGACGGGTGAGAAGGAAGGGCCAGCAGTCTGGGCTTTTAGTGATCAGCCTCACCATCTGCTCCTGCAGTCAGGGAAGCAGGGAGGGGCTCAAGTCTCTTGGATGGCTTCCAAGTCCACTCAAGCCTCTTAGCTGACCATGTCTATTCTTTTTAGCACCTGGATATCACTGGGATGGAGCAATGGGGACCTGTAACCACACCCCCCATTTTCTCCGGTGTAACCTTACCTGCTAATAGACCTCCCATTTCTTGGAGGGGTCTTTGGGAGGTAACAAAAGGCTTTTGGCTGGAAGGACAAGGGGATTTGGCTGGATGGAGAATGGAGAAGGTAGCAGGAGGAGAGATGGCTGAAGGAAGCTAAGATGCAGGGCAAGCTAAGGATGGCATGTGCTTAAATAGGTTTATAATATAGGCCACACATAATGGCCAGGACAAATAAAGATGTTATCTCTCTGGAAGCCTGACTGCATGTGAGTTTTCTACCCATCACGATCATCTAAACTTGCAAACCCGCCAGCTGATGGAGAAGGTGGAGCCACGTGGTCCTAAGCTGGAGGAGAAAGGCCTCCATCACCATCCACCTCCATCCGAGCCCATCCAAAGGGCCTTTTTTATTACTTAATACAACAGGGACCCTCTACTCGGGGTAACCTCTGCTTCAGCTACCACTAGACTTATTGTTGAAAACCAGATGCAAATGCCAGCCCTTGGCATCCTCCTTCCTGGTCTTCTGGGGCAGCTGTTAATTCTTGGTTCCTACTGAGCTTTTCAGGCTGCTCTGCAGATCACTCAGGGCCTTGGATCATGGGTCAGAATAGAAAAACAACTGGCAAGGACTTGAGCAGAAAGAAAAATACTGTGTGTGTGTGTGTGTGTGTGTGTGTGTGAGAGAGAGAGAGAGAGAGAGAGAGAGAGAGGGAGAGAGAGAGAGACAGAGACAGAGACAGAGACAGAGAAATGGAGACATAGAAACAAAAGAAGGATAGAAGAAAGGTGTAAGGAAAGAAGACTAGGAGCTAGATAGGGTTGACTATAAGCCTCTTGGGTAACAGTTCTTTTTTTTGTTTGTTGTTTTTTGTGTCACAACCTGGGATGCTCAGGGGTTAGTCCTGGCTCTGACTTAGAAATCGCTCCTGGGAGGCACAGGGGACCATATGGGATGCCGAGACTCAAACCACCATCTGTCTTGGATTGGCTGCATGCAAGACAAATGCCCTCCTGCTGTGCTCTCTCTCTGGCTCCCATGTAACCGTTCTTCATTGGTAAAACAAAGCCAATATTTCTACCATTGGTCCAAGGATATTAATGTCACGAGGCCCTGGGTTCTATCCCAGCACCAAAATGTTTTTTCTATTTTATTTTACTTCAGTTTTGGGCCCCTCCTGGAGATACTTAAGGCTTACTCCTGACTCTGTACTCAGGGATCACTTCCAATGCTACTTAGAAGATCATCTATGATGCAAGGGATTGAACAGCTCCAAGTCACCTGCCTGCCATCTCTAGTCTTATCGACCTCTTAATTGGTGAAGAAAGAGGCCTGGGTAAGAGAGGTTGAGGACAAGGATGTGGTGCAGGAAAGTCTAGGCCTTGAAGGGTGAGCCCTAGAATTCCCTGCAAGGCTGATGAACATTTATTGGCATTTACTGAGTACTAGCTGCACTTTGAGTGCTGCAGCAGCCTGCACAGGAGGTGGTTTGCCTTAGTTTTTACAGCCAATGAAAATGAAGTTGGGTGAGGGAAGATGCTGGGTCTAGGTATCTGGGTGAAATCAGCATTGGAAACAAGACCTGCTGGGTACCCAGACTCCCTACAACCTCCCTGGTTTGTTTGGCGCTGAAGGGTTGCTTTTGCCAGCTGGCAAATGCAGGTCTATCTGCAGAAACCTGGCCCAGTGTCACTTGCCCACTTCCCACTGGGATGCTGCTTCTGTTGACAAGCCGCAGGGTGGGTTGAAGTAGGGCTGGGGAATTATTCTCCACTGGGGATAGCAACTGCAGCCCTCTTTCCTGAGAGGTGTCAGACCTGAAGTGGTTGGCATGTGTGTGGAAAGGGGAAGGGGTCTGTAGCTACTTGAGGCCCAAAGATAATCTGAGACTTGCTGGATCTCACATACTTAATTGTGTCTAAAACCATCCAGAACTCAACTTCCTGCTCATAATAGTCCCACAAACTGGGGCCAGGCTGATTTATCCCACTGCCCACCCACACCCCAGAGGCAAGCAATTAAAAACACAGAAATATCAAGAACTCTCTTCCAGATTAATGGATGTATTGACATGACTTCTGCTCCCCAAAAGAACACAGAACTTGTTGGAAACCTGACAGCGTAGGTTTAGCTTCCAGTTCTAATAGCTCTGCTATTAGTAGCTGTTTGATTTTTGGATCAGTAACTTTGTCTCTTTGGCCTCATTTTCCTTATCTATAAAATGGAACTCATATAGGACCTATTGGACCCCCAGGACGTATTGTTAAGAGACAATTTATAGACATCTGGAACTGCGCCAGCTCCAGGGGTGTGTGAATTTACATGTAAACACCTTCAGAGGGACTATGTATGTTTATATGAATGTGTGACCATGCATGAAGTTGCACAGGCTTCTAAACTTAGTGAGATCTTGCACACACACGTGTGTGTGTTTAGGTCTCTGTGGATAAGGAGAGTGGTGAGTGCATGTATGTAGAAGGAAATGGGCAAGGTGGAGAGTGCTCTGGTCATAAATGTTTCTGAACTTACATGCCAGAGTACAAGAGGGGCATATGTGTGTATGTGTATGTTCACACAGAAGTGTGAGTAAACATGTGTGTTCTCTGAGTGGGAAGTGTCTTTGGACTGAAGCTAGAAGCTTCCTCAAATGTGTTCTTAGTTTGGGAGACTTCATGTTATTCATTTCTTTTTTAATTGAGGTCACAGTGATTTACAAGAATATAAATGTTCATATTTAGAGGTATGTGTTTCAACTCCACACCCACCATTATCTTCCACCACTGTCCAAGGTCTCTTCCCATCTGTTCTTCATCCCTACTTGGTGGGCTCAATTCTGTTGTCAAAGTCTAAAGGTTGTATTCATTGGTCATT
>NC_064854.1:98192217-98224717 GCF_024139225.1 Suncus etruscus
TTTCTTTCTTTCTTTCTTTCATTCTTTCTCTTCTTTCTCTTTCTTTACTTTCTTTCTTTCTCTCTCTCTCTCCCCCCTTCCTTCCTTCCTTCCTTCCTTCCCTTCCTTCCTTCCTTCCATTCCTTCCTTCCTTCCTTCCTTCCTTTCCTTTCCTTCCTTCCTTCCTTCCTTCCTTCCTTCCTTCCTTCCTTCCTTCCTTCCTTCCTTCCTTCCTTCCTTCCTTTCTTCTTTCTTTCTTTCTTTCTTTCTTTCTTTCTTTCTTTCTTTCTTTCTTTCTTTCTTTCTTTCTTTCTATTCTTTCTTTCTTTCTTTACTTTCTTTCTTTCTCTCTTTCTTTACCTAGCAGTATTAAAAGCACTCAGAGATCACTCCTTATGATGCTTAGGGGTGCTGAGTTTAGCTTGGGTCATCTGATCGCAAGGCAAAGACTCTGTGATTATCTATCTGACCCTAGACCACAACTTCTTCATTATTCATCTGTTGTTGGGGACACTCAAATTGCTTCCAGATTTTGGTGATTATGATTAGTACTGTAACGAACATACATACATTGCATATATATTTTCAGTTGAGTGTGTTTTGGGGATATAATATCTAGGAGTAGAACTGCTGGATCATATGCTTGTTCTATTTATAATTTTTTGAGAAGTCTAGTGACTATATTTTTGCTTCTGTAGTGATTATTCCAAAATTAACTCTGTCCCTCACTTCTTATGGATTTAGAAGCTGAGCTCAAGTCTGTGGCTAGCCCTGGGCACCAGAAAACTGGTCCGACAGGGAGAAAGGGCAGGAAGAAGGTGCCAGGAATCGACAACTCTTGGGACCTGGAGACAGAGGGTCAATTTAGGCAAGAGGGAAGAAAATTGGGTTTCAGAAGGTAACTGTTCTAAAGCAGTCACCTTAAGTGACTGCCTCAGGTCTTGCCTGATCTCTGAAACTGTCTAGGAGTGGTTTTCCTGGAAACTGAGCTGTGGACAGTGGCTAACATTGGGGAATCACCCCCTAGTTCTCCAAGGTCATTGTGGGACTTTATATATAATAAAAACTGCACAGTCCTCACTGTTCAGAGAAGGAGATTAATTACTAAATAATTGGCCAAAGGATAAACAAATGGGTCCTAGCTCTGGGGCCATGTAGCAAAAATGGTGGCTTCATTTCTGTCTTTCAAACTAATGGTCTCTATAGCAGAATGATTTGACAGCATCAAAGGAAACAAGGCTGTAGGCTACTATTGGGAACCTATTATTTCAATCAACTGGAGTCTTTTTTTTATTTTTTGGATTTTGGGTCACCACCTGGCCATGCTCAGGGTTACTCCTGGCTCTATGCTCAGAAATCGCTCCTGGCAGGCTCAGGGGACCATATGGGATGCCAGGATTCAAACTACTAAACTTCTGCCTGAGAGGCAAATGCTTACCTCCATGCTATCTCTCCGGCCCTGTATCAACTGGAGTTTGTCAATAAAACCTGAGGAGGAATGGAGTGTTGTGTGTGTGTGTGTGTGTGTGTGTGTGTGTGTGTGTTTGGGCACTAGATTTGAGATTCTACGAGGCCTAGTACCTCAGGGATAGCTCTTACTACTCAGTCCCCACCCTGATACCCTTTCCCTCTACTTGAAGTTCTTGAACATGGGTTGAGGAGAATTGAGGACTACTGGATTGGCTGATGAGCATCAGAGGATAGGCAAAGGGGACTACAATCTCTTCCTGAAGCCGAAATGCACAGGGTTCTTGCTCAGACCAAATCTTGGCAGGAGCTCATCCTGGTTCAAAGATTGTTCCTAGAGTCACTCTTAGTGTGTGGAGAATGTAGGAAGGGGACATTGGCTTTTTTGACCCCAATTTTGTGTGTGGGGATGTACTACTTCCTTCTTTGCAGCTGTATCCTGTAAATCATAATACCCCTAATTTGTTCCAATCCTCCCCCTCTGCCCTGCTGAAGTGCAAACCCCTCTCTTTGAGTTTTGATTCCCAGGGCTTTATGGTGTTCTCTGAGCTTCTCCAAGGAGCAAACTCCCATGCCCACACCACCGTTCCTAGGGCTTGAGAATAACTATCTGGATCAAGAGCCTTGTGGTGCTTAGAGCTCAGTGATGAGACACACCCAGGCTGGCTGGGGATTGAATCTGCATCAGCCTTGGTTTCAGAATGTGGCCACATGGAACCTGCCGCAGGCAGGTTATCAAAGTAGGTCCAGGGTGGGATTGACCCAGCAGGAAGGCAAAAGATCTAGATGGCCCCCAGCAAGAAGAAGGACAAAGAGGAGTGAAGGGCCAGAGGAAGGCCTGGAGAGGAGGTCTAGGCAGGGAGTTTGAGTCTGATACAGTGTTAGTAGGAAGCTGTGGAAGGCATTTGAACAGTGAGTGATGGCTAGGTCACAGGCTCCTGCTGACTGTGCTCTGGGCAGCAAATGGAAGGCTGAATCCAGGGCTAGTCAGAAGGCCCAGAGATTTTTCAAGCACCGGGCAGGATGAGAATTTTGGAAGGGGAAGACCCGGTGGGACAAGCAGCTAGTTCCAGAAGTGGGGGTTGGTAGGCAGGTAGAGTCCTGGGATTTGGGACCCAGGGATATAATCATGGGGGGGTGCATTGGGTGATATGGGGGCCCTGCCCACAATGGGCTGCTGAGAATGGGCACCAGTGAGTGGTGAGGAGGGACTCACTCAGCCTCTCAGGCCCTGTTCACTTCCTCTGTCCTCTGGGTCTCTCAGTCTGATGCCCTTAGACAGGGCCATCCCTGTGTTAGTGCCAACTGAGCACCCATATGCTTCTCCCCTCCCCCTCCAGTTCCATCTCTGTCTCATCTCCGTCTCCATGGCGACCTCACCCCACTCAGCTTGCCTGCATCCAGCCAGTGCGGGGATTGGGATCAGAGCTGCTCTAGCCCGCCCTGCTGCCCGCAGCGTCTCCACCCTCCAGCCTCTTCTTTCAGAGAAGCACATTGATCTTCCAGCTCCTCCTCTCATTCCGGGGTGTGCTCCTCCTGGGGAAACCTCCTGCCCCCCCTCACCTGCCGCAGCCGAGCTCTTGCAGCAGAACAGCCGTCCTTACACCCAGGTCTTGGGGGCCTCAGCTCTCTCTGTGTTGGGGGACCAGCTCCCCACTGCAGCAGCCATGCCGAGGTCCCGGCCTTGTCAGTCATTTCCTTTTGTCACTGGCTTGGCAAACAGGCAAGTTCTGGTTCTGACAGCTATGGTGGGTGGGGGTGGGGAACCTGATGTGGGCACGTGAGGGAGTGGGCATATGGGGCATCATGGGGTCTCGTCAGGGGTATTTGGGGCATCCCTGAAAACCCCCCCAGGATAAAGGGAGAAGTCCGGGCACTCTTCTAAATGTTTCTTTTGTAAAAAACGCCATTTACATGGTTTTCTCCCCCTAATTTTTCTCTCCAAGGAGCGAAAAGGAAGCTTCATGGAAACAGCAAGCAACAGTTGGTGAGTGGCAGCATGTCCCTAGGAGATATGGGGTGCCTGCTGCCTGGGGCAAAGGCTGGAGTAATGGAGGAGGTGGCAGGGGGGCGCACTAATGGGGTCGTCAGGATAGGAACGGAAGTGGGGAATGCACAGCAGACATGGGTATCACCCCCCACAGACAAGAGCTCTCCTGGAGGGGAGGGCCCCAGCCCCAGTTCTAAGTTGTCTTCTGGCTCCTGCCCAAGGCCTCCCTTAGGCACTAGCATCTTAAACTGCAGTGGGATGTAGGGTACCCACCCTTGGGAGTTCAGCCTGGGTCAGAGGCGATGAGGAGGGTTTCATAGCACAGATGCCTCCTGCCTCCCTCAGTGGGCCCCTTGAGGGACAGCACTGCTGGGCTCCTATGAAAAACTGGAGTTTCAGGCACTAACATGGGTGTGGGGTGTAGCTGGTTCAATCTCAGGCTGGTCCGCAGGTTCTGGGATGTGAGCCAGGGAAGGGTGGGCAGAGGCATCCCAACTTCAAAGCCCCTTGCCCCGGACCGGCTGCCCCCAGGTCCCGCTCGCCATTCCCCAAACTGAAACTGGGCCTGGGCTCTCGACGAGCCTCGGCGCCTCGAGAGCTGCCCGCCTGTTCCATCTGCCTGGAAGCTGGCCGCGGGAGCCCATCTCGCTGACTGTGGCCACGACTTCTGCCCAACGCTGCTTCAGCACCCACCGCGTCCCGGGGTGCGTGCGGGCCCTGCTGCCCTGAGTGTCGACCAGAGGGTGTGCGGGCGGCGGAAAGGACTTCGCAGCTTGGGGGAGAAGATGCTGGCCTCTTGTCTCACAGGCCGCACTCCCGCTCGCAGGTCAGGTTCAAGACTTGAGGGTGCCATGCTGGGCAGGGCTTGGAGGGTCTTCTGGACAGGAATGAAGTGGGGGTACACAACAGACATGGGTGTCACCCCCACGACAGAGGCCTCAGGGAAACCGTATCTTCTTTCTCCTGGTCTAGGAGACCTGTGCTGCTGAGAGGGCTGAAGCCCCTGCTGCTGGTCCGGATCAATGCCTCGGGGGGCCTCATCCTGAGGATGGGGGCCATCAATCGCTGCCTGAAGCACACCCCTTGGCTAGGGACCACCCCGTCTGTCTCCTGGCTGTGCTAGGGGAGCAGCAGTCCAGGAAGAACTTCCTCCTCCAGCACTTGCTTCAGGGCCTGCAGGGTCTGGTGAGGTCCAGGACTGTGGGGCAGCGGTTGGCTGGGTTTCCCCTGAGGGCAGGACAGACCTGCTGCTCTCCTCCCCGCAGGAGTGTGGCGAGGGTGGCTGGCCCAGAGGTGGAGTCTCCCTGCCTGGGGTCAGGTGGGGTGCCAGCAGCCTCAGCAGGGGTATCTGGATGTGGAGCCAGCCCTTTCTGCTGGGAAAAGAGGGGCGTAAGGTGAGGGGGTGAGGTTAGAGGGAGGGTGTGGAGGGAGGATGGTGAAGGGTAGGAGAAGACCTGAGGGCTAGGGGACCACAGGGCAGGGAGGGAGATACCTGATTGCACCACCCACCCTCAGGTGGCCGTCTTCCTGGTGGATATGGGGGATGCCATGAGTCCAGAACTGAGTAGGGAGACCAAGACCAAGCTCTGTGCTCTCACTATGATGCTGAGCTCTTACCAGGTAAGCCCTGTCCCGTGTGCTGGCCCAGGCACCCACTTCCCTGTGCACCCCTTGCCCACATGCCCTACCAATGTCTCCCTTCCTGTCCCCTCTCCGGGCAGCTTCTCTTCCCTTGCACTTCCCCCCACCCCACTCAGCTTTCTCCACACCAGGAGCACCCTGATCTCACAGGCTTTTGTGTCCAGGGCTCCAGGGTGGGGGGTGCCTGCTAAGGGCAGATGCTCCCAGTTGGTGAAGGAGAAACATGGTTTGTTCAGAAGGTGAGTCATGGATTTCTGGAGGGAACTGGGGGGTCTGCATTATCTGAACTGGATCATTCCCTAGCCTGCTGCCCACTCCTATAAGCCAGTCGGGGAGGCTCTGGGTGGATATCTCATGGACCAGAGCCCTATAGAACCCCCTGAACTCTTTCCTGGTTTTGTGGACCTCTTTCATCTCAATTTTCTCCTTCCTCCAGATCCTCAGTACCTCGCAGGAGCCGAAGGAGGCAGACCTAGAGTATCTGGAGGTACAGTTGTATCCACTCCTAGATGCCCTGACCCTGGGGTACTACCCAGGCTAGACCTTCTGGAGACAGGGTGGGGATGGAGCTGAGGGAGAGGTGGACTGGGTGAGGGCTGAAGTCCTGGGGCCAGAGTGTAGGTACTGGGTGGGAGGTGATGAAGTGGGCTCTGGGGAGACCTAGCCACAGTGCTCTGTGCTCTGCTCCTCAGATGTCCATCCACACAGCTGAGGTGATGGGCAAGCATTATGGGCTGGTGCCAATTCAGGTGAGGCTCTGTTTCCAGACTCAGAGTCCCCAGATCCAGACACCCTGGACCCGGCTGATGGTGTCCTGACCCCTCTTCTCTTCCAGCACTTGGACCTCTTAGTTCCAGGCTCCTCCACTCTCTGCAAGACAGGGCGGGGCCATGTGGGCGACATCATGAGGGTAAGCAAAGGGAAGGGAGGAAAAGGGGGCAGGTCAGAGGGGGCCGGGGTCCAGGATGAACAGGGTCCCCTAGACTGAGCTGTCCTCTTGTCTGTCTCAGAGATGCTCCAGCAAGTACCCTAGGGTTCAGGAGCTGCTCCGTGGGAAGCGAGCACGCTGCTGCTTTCTGCCTGCTCCAGGGCGCTGGGCGAGCCCGGGGGGTGAGTGTCCCCAGGAGCCAGGGCTGCCCCAGCTAGCCTCCTCCGGCGGTGACGGTGACGGTGACGGAAGCGGCCCTGAACAGGCAGCTTCTCCCAGCCTCTGACACCCTCTCTCCTCCCAAAGCTCTCAGCCCCCAGCCTCCTCAGCATGAGGAATCTCTTCCTCAGACACAGATGACGAATCCCACAGTCTCCGCGCCTACGTGGCTGAGGTGCTGAGTGCAGCCCCTCAGCATGCCAAGAGCCGCTGCCAGGGGTACTGGAGCCAGGGGCGGCCTGTGGCCCGGGGGGACAGACGCCTGCTCACAGGGCAACAGCTTGCACAGGAGATCAAGGTGGGCCCCTCTTCAGAGAGCCCAGATTACCTTTCCCTTTATATCCGTACCCTTCCCTGCCACTCATCCCGTGTCTCTTCTCTGCAGAACCTGTCAGGCTGGATGGGGAGGACTGGACCTTCCTGCGCCTCTCCGGATGAGGTTCGGGGTGTCGGAGGAGGAGGCAGGACAGGAGGCAGGGTGGGAGGGAGGCTGCGGGCAGGTATGCCAGAGCTGGAGCTGAGGCCCCGAGGCCCGAGGCAGCAGCTGGGTCTCCCCGTGGACAGATGGCCATGCAGCTGCACGACCTGAGGACGGTGGAAGCTGCCAAGAAGGAGTTTGAGGAGTTCGTGTGGCAGCAGGTGAGTTCGGGGCTGTGCAGGGCAGGACGGAGGAGGCCCGTCTGGTCTCCGGATGACAGCCCTGCTGCTCCTCCCAGGACCTGGCCACGAAGCGCATCTTCTCGGCACTGCGTGTCCTGCCCGACGCCATGCGGACCCTGCTCTGCACCCAGAAGGATGCGGTGCTGGCTCGCCACGGTGCCGCCCTGCTGTGCCCGGGGCCCGAGCGGGAGCGGACCTTAGCGGCCTTGGAGGCCGAACTGCAGGCCGAGGCCAAGCTCTTCATGGACTCCTACACGATGCGCTTCTGTGGCCACCTGGCTGCCGTGGGGGGTGCCGTGGGCGCTGGGCTCATGGGGCTGGCGGGGGGGCGTGGTGGGAGCCGGCATGGCTGCAGCCGCGCTGGCCGCCGAGGCGGGGATGGTGGCTGCAGGCGCTGCGGTGGGGGCCACGGGTGCGGCCGTGGTTGGGGGAGGCGTGGGCGCCGGGCTGGCGGCTACTGTGGGCTGCATGGAGAAGGAGGAGGAGGAGAGGGGCCAGGAAGGAGACCGCGAGCCCCTTCTCCAGGAGGAGTAGCCAGGCTGCTTTAGGGAGGGAAGGAAGGAAGGAAGGCAGCAGGGGAAGGGTCTGGGGGCGTTGCTCCTGTGCACTTCAGGCCCGGCTGGCTACTGAGTGGCTAGCTGAACTGGAGTGTCCCGAGGCCCCCAGAAACTGGGGTGGGAGGGCCTCCTGGACTGAGGAGGCCAGTGCGGGTGAAATTGGCGGGGAAAACCTTACTGCCAAAGGGCATGGCAATTGCTAACTTTTCTTGTCCCCATAAACTTGGCCTCAGCTTTTCCCACCGAGTAGGGCCTCATCCCCTGGCCTGCCTCATTTCTTGAGGTTATTGGAAATACAGGCTTTGGGAGTTCTCTTTGAGTGGAGAAGGATAGTCTTTCCCAGGACAAATGAAGGCAATAACCCTCTCAAAGGCCTGGGAGGACACAGGCCCCCACCACAAAAACCAGGGCCCCTGGTATGGTGGACAGAGACCCAGAGTAGTGACTTATTTTTTGTGCTTTTTCCAGAGCCAGGGTGGGTACCTGGAGGGGAACCTGCTATGGTGTTTCCTCTTGGGTGAGGCAATCGGTGAGCCCTGTCTGAAGGTGGGAGTGTCCAGTGTTTGTGTGATATCCTATCCATGATCAAATGCCAAAGAAGAGAAACCCTTTAGCTGCCTTCTGAGAAAAATTGACAGCCTTGTCACAGACCCTCTGATGGTCTTGCAGGGACAGCAGAAGGTTCAGGTCTGTCCTGGCACTCACCTTTTTCCTGGAGCCTGAGAACTTGGCTCTTTTCTGTGTCAGCAGAAGACCTGCTAGGGAGACATCTGGGATATTAAGCTATAAAGGGTTACTGGGCAATTGTATAAGAAATAAAATGTGTGATTTGAAAGTCAGCTTCCAAGCATGTTATTGAAACAGCCCTTGAATCCAGCGCCTAGAGTGTTTGGGGTTAGGGAGAACCAAAGCCTCCATTGCTGGGGCCAGTAGACAGGAAGAGGAAGATGGAATTAGAGATCTGGTGGATGAGTGTAGGAGGTGCCCCATTCTGCAAACCAGGAGGGCTTGGGCTGAAAGCCAAAAGCATGCCCATCTTGGCAGCCCTTTCCATTGAGACTTGGGAGTTTTATTTCTCTACTTGGGTCTTCATCATAGGAAAAATGTAGTCAGGATTAACATGGGCGTTCCAAGCTCTTGATTTTACCACAGAGAAATACTGTAATTCAAAGAGTGTGTCAGAGAATAAAATATCAGAGAGTATTTTGTTTAAAGCAGAAGTTACACTTTGAGTCGGAGTGCAGGAGGGACAAAATACTGACATTGTTTCTGAGATAGGCAGTTTATTAAAAGAGAAATATAGTCAAAAAGACACAGTGTAGTCATACTACAGATGAGAACAGCATTGTTTCTACAGGAACTTCTAGCTTATACAGGTATAGAACAAGGGTAAATTAATAATCGGGCAAACTGCATAGGATTTCAAATATGGTAAGTGTATGAGATGTTGGTTTTCTCAAGTGTCAAACACTATCCAGATTCTGGCCATGTTTGGTTGTTTCTGAGGGATGCGCAGGGCACTTGGTAAATGGTCAAGAGCAAGTAGTTATGATTTTATAAGATAACTATTTTTATTTCTTGAGGCCTAGCATTTGCAACTTATTAATTCTCTTGGCAGAAACATACTGGGCTTCCAAATTTGTGTGGTGTTTGTAAGAAAAATTTGATCAAAGATGGGGAACAGAGATAGAAAGTGGGAGGCTGATACTAACATGTTCCAAGGACAGATACAATGGCCCTAGTCCCTTGTACAAACCCAGGAAAAACAGAATATTGGTGTTAAGTTTTTCAGTGTCTTCACACAGGGAATACTTTTTATTTCAAAAGAGGCAAAGAGTTCTGGTTCCTTCTTGGGCCACTGTAATACTACATTTACAGGGAATTTTCCCTGTCTGTTTCATCTACCTCAGATGAACTCAAGAACAGGTTGTCACATAACATCTGTCCTGGCAAGAGGAGAGAATGGAGGCATAGAAGGGGCGACTTGGCAATCTGGTGGGAGAAAGAACCTAGGTCAACATCTACATGCTTAGCAGCTGGGTTTATGCCCACTGTGTCTCCTCTCTCCTGTCCTAGGAATATGGGAGCAATTACTGGTGTCCATATTCTCCAGGTACAGACGCCAATCCAAATGGGGTAGGTTTCAGCTCCTGCTCCAGCTGGATGGAAGGAGCAGTTGGTGTTCTCCAGACACCAGCAGAGAGTCAGTTGTGCTGAAATACAGACTCTCCTCTAAAGTGTTTTCTTCCCAAGATCCATTTCCGTGTTGGGAGCCAGTGTCAGGGGATAGAGACAGAGAGATGTCATCTAGGACACATAATCAACAGTAGAAGCCTCAGTCAGCCAATGGGAGACAAAATGCCAGATACAGAGAAATAGTAAATGAGGGGTTCAAAATGGGTGGGTTGAAGGTGAAAGGTTGAGAGAAGTGGGGACAAGGTCCAAACTGTGAGTTGTGTGTGTGTGTGTGTGTGAAGAAAATATTTTCTGGAAGCCTCTCTAGTTCCTTCTAGCATCAACTGGTAAGCATACAAGTTACAAAAGTTCTCAGGTTTTGAGGCTGTCAGGCTTAGGATTGGCCTCAGAGGAGTCCTAGAGTGGGTGGTGTTGGCAAGAACTGCAGAGGGCTATTCTTCCTACCCTTTAAACAGAAGGGGAGAGGTTGGCTTGGCAAGGCAGATGAGTCACATTAAGGAAGCATTTGTCTTATGCGCTGATGGTGTTCAAAGCTGGCTTCCTAAATGTCATCTCCCTGAACACTGGAGGCCTTTCCAGGCCGTAGGTAAATCACCCATGTTTTTATTGATCACTTGGAAAAATATAAAATACTTAGAGGGATAAGGGCAGGAATGGACTTGATTTCTGTTTCCAAATTTCTTTCTCAAGTGAGCAAAATTTTTTGTTTGTTTTGGGGGCCATGCCAATTTGTGCTCAGGGCTAATTACTGGCTCTGTGCATCAGGGACCCACACTAATGGCCACCTTAAGGGGACCATATGTGTACCTGGGATTAAAATCTCGGTCAGCTGTGTGTGAGGCAAGCATCTACCTACTGTCTGATTGGTTCTGGCCCCTAGAGAGAGAATTTGAACCTGGCAATTCTCAGTCAATAGGCCTGTAGTTCATATTGAGCACCTGACATTTCAAAACTGCCAAGCCCAGCGTGCTGGGATGAATACAATAGCACCTGGCTGTGGGCTTGAGGCCTCGAGGACCATAACCCAGTTGTGCTTGGGGCCTCCAGTGGTGTTGTGATTGCCATGTGGTATTGGCATGCAAATCAAGTACTCTTTCCCTGGCCCTATTAAACCATGTCACAGCCTACATGTGTACCTGTGTGTGTACATGTAAAGGAGGGGATTACAGGGACTTTTCATTGTTGTTGACTTTCTAAATGATCCTCCTTGATTAGAAATGGGTACCCATCAGCACTCCTGCTCCTGTTTGGTTCTTGCAAACAGGTGCTGGCTGGCTACCCAAAGGGACTGAAGTGTTTCTATGCACAAGAGATGACTTGACTCTTTATCCTCTAGACCAGAGAGGTGGGTAAGGGGGGGCCTGCTGATTCACAATCTCTATCACAGGAACTTTCAATGTGAGACCTAGTCATCAGAAGGTGCTCAGGGCCCCAGTATCTGAGGGTTCTCAGCAGGTGGAGCTAAAGCCTGAGTCCTCTCTACTTCATGACTTGTTTCAGGTCACCAAATGCAAAAGCCTCAAGTGACAGGCTTCCGTGCTTTGGAGGCTGCCCTCATGCTACATAGGGCAGAGCACTAATAAAAGAAAACATATCTTGGGAACTAGAGATATACAGCACAGCTGTGGGTTGCTTGCCTTGCACGCAGCTGACCTGGATTTTATTCCCCAGCATTCCCATATGATCTATGCACTCACCTAGAGAAATTCCTGCAGAGCCAGGAGTAATCCCTGAGAATTTTCTGGAGTGGTTGAAAAGACAAAACCAAAACCAAAAAAAAAAAAATCCCATTCTTCATCCATGCAGATTATCTGAATGTCTGTTCCCCTTATCCCAGTAGTGCCCAATGTGAGGGTGCTAGGAGTGAGGAACTAGGTAAGGTAATTAATTCACAAGTCACAAGGGTGAAGTTGTGGTGAATAGAATTAATGCCCTAAGAATATTGCTCTCTAAAGTAGGGAGTCCATGCTACCCAAACCACCATTTCAAATGTGCTATACCATGAACCTACTCTTTCCAGACACTGAATGGGAGATATTCATTTATTTTTAAAGGTCACCCCAATCTGTGTGCCTTATTATAGCAGCCTGGAAAACTCCATGTCACATAGACCTGCAAACTCCTCTCAAGGATGAGATGGAGAGTTTCTTGGTTGCTAAGTCATTGTTGCACAGGCTTTTGTTCCTGGAAGAGGTGGGGGGTGGCTCACACAAAATCCTTAAAGCATCTGGGCTGGAGAGATAGCACAGCGGCGTTTGCCCTTGCAAGGCAGCTGATCCAGGACCTAAGGGTGGTTGGTTCGAATCCTGGCGTCCCATATGTTTCCCTGTGTCTGCCAGGAGCTATTTCTAAGCAGATCGCAGGAGTAAACCCCTGGGTACCACCAGGTGTGGTCCAAAAACAAAAAACAAAACCAACCAAAATAAACAAAGAAAACTAAATGCAGAGAGCACATTGCCTCTCAGGGAGCCTGAAGCTTCAGCAGACAACATGGGATGGCATGGCTCCATGCGGTAGGCTTTTTGGCCAAGTTTAGGGGAAGATGCAGCTTCAGATGCCCCCACAGCCTTTTCTTTCCTTCCTCCTAGTCCTCGGGGTTACCCCTGGCCACCTGCTCAGGGTTCCAGCAAGTGGGTTCCCGCGAGGAGCAGTTTAAAGAAGACCCGGTCTCCCCGTTCCTGTAGGGAGGGGAGGAGACCTGCAAACTTCCGACTTCCAGCAATTAGGAAGCAAACGCCTCTCTGGGAGCTGGAAGCTTCAGCAGGCAACATAGGGACGACATGGCTCCATGTAGTAGGCTGTTTGGCTAAGCTTAGGGTAAGACGCAGCCTCGGCTGCCCCCCACAGCCTTCTCTCAATTTCCATTTTCAAACTGCGGGCGAAAAATTTATATATATTTGTAGGATATCATATCATTTAATCCACTTTCATTATACAGTACAATAGTTAAATAGGATATCATAGGGGTTCATCTGTTTTATATATACAGAATGTCTATGTTGTATTATTTTCCTCCCTCCATTAGCTTGCCACACTACTAGGCTCTCATTTCTACTCTCACTCTCACTGTCTATCACCCCCCATATGTAACCATTTTTACCTTCAGCTCTTCGTCTTTTTATGAAGCAGATATTAATCCTCACTCAAGCTAACTGCCAGGGCCAGCTCCCAAAATGAAAAAATAGGCTCCTCCGCCCGAGAAGAAACCCAAAACGCTGTTTCCTATCAATCTACTATTATCAATGGACTCCTATCTTCCAACTCCCTTCACTGGGTACCTGTACTTGCTACCATCACCAATCTCTAAGACGCCCCCAGTCAAAGGCATTTCCTGATATGAGGTGCTTGTGAGTTGTTTTCAGACTCTAGATTGGCCAAATCACAGACCAAAGTGGTGTTCTGAAACAACATCCTCCTCCCTCGACTATTTCTAAAACATAAAAGGGACATGTGTATCTTCTTTGTATAATCTCAGATGTATTCCTTTAACATCTATAACTATTTTTGGATATCCTCATATATAGTGACAATTTTGCTTACTGTTTTTTTTTATTTTATTTTTGTTTGCTTTTTCCCCATTGAGATTTGTTTTATAAGCAATGCACGTTAGAAGAGTACCTCTGAAATAAGAACTCATGGTTGAACCAAGTTACAGGGGAATGTTGGACTTGATCCATTGGCCACCCAGATGCACCAACAATATCTTGTGGCCTTGTCTCTCTTTTCGCATTAGGCACATTAAAATGGGAAAATAATACATATGAAACAAGTTCTTATCTAATAGAGATGGGGACACAAATTTGGTAATGTAATTAGGCCTTATAACCGGAACATTGGCATAATGATTTGGCTTCAGAAGAATGGGCATTGCCCATACACCCCTGAACAATGGATATCATCTATAGAAACAACCACAATTGTCTATAACATTACCAGGATGCAAACCTCTACCAGGACAGACTTACCACTGCCCTTGCATTGACTTACTCCAAAGAGTGCTCTCAACATCCAAACGACTCAGCAACAACCTGCTTGCAGGACAGATCGCTCCGCATCTAATGGTGTGCTGAAACTAGAAGATGCTCCACATCAGCCTGACTTCGATTAAAGAAATGCATAGAATCCAGAATCTTTAAATATAGGAACCTGATACCAACAACAGCTAAAGTGTGAAAAAGTTTCACCGGGAACACGGAGAATGACTCGGGTTGAACAGACTGGCAATGGACTGGAGCCCAGAGTCCAATCTTATGCCAATAAACTTCTGCGGTGAGGACTTCTTGTAAGCAGACCAAGGATTTTTTTCTGTTTTCCCCATTTTTTCTGGGTCTATGCAAACAATGGAGATTGCCACTGTCATACCTTTACTATTGTATTTTTTCTTAACACTTTTCTTTAAGAAAAAAAAACAGGGCCCGGAGAGATAGCACAGCGGTGTTTTGCCTTGCAAGCAGGCCGATCCAGGACCAAAGGTGGTTGGTTTCGAATCCCGGTGTCCCATATGGTCCCCAGTGCCTGCCAGGAGCTATTTCTGAGCAGACAGCCAGGGAGTAATCCCTAAGCAACGCTGGGTATGGCCCAAAAACCAAAAAAAGAAAAAGAAAAAGAAACAGTTTACCGAACTTAAAAACAAATATCTGTAGTAGAATGCCTGTTATTTGCTTGGATGACTGTCCTCTAACCTTTGATTTTGAGTCTATGTTTTTTCTGACTATTCAGGAGTGTTTCTTTTAGGCAACAGAATGCATGGGTTCAGCTTTTTTGATCTATTTTGCTTCTCTGTGTCTCTCAACTGGTGCATTTAGTCCCATTGATGTTGAGAGAGATAATTTGTCATGGGATTTAGTGTCATCTTTGTATTGGAGTTTGGTATTTCTGTTGTTCTATCTTGTCTTAAAGTAGACCTTTTGTTTTTTATTTTATGGTTGGTTTTGAGTTGTGTAAAGTTTCTGAGCTGTTGTTTATCCATGAATATATGTGTACCTCCTTCAAAACCTGGATGTGAGTCTGGCTGGGTGCAATTCTAGGCGAAGCACACATTTTGTTGAGTTTTGTCACTATATCCTACCACTTTTCTTTGGGGTCTTGAGGGTCTCTTCTGACAAGATCTGCTGTAAATCTTAAGGATGCTCCTTTGAATGTAATTTCCCTTTTTGATCTTGCTGCTTTCAGTATTCTATCCCTACCCAGGGATTATCACGGTGACTAAGAAGTATCTTGAGGTGATTTTCTTTTGATCTCTTTCAGTTGATACTTTTTTGGGCATGCAGGATTTGGTTATATGCAGTTTTAAGCTCTGGGAGTTTCTCTGCAATGATGTCCTTGACTGTTGATTTCTTCCTGGAGATTTTCTTTCTAGGTCTCTGGGACTCCAATGATTCTAATGTTGTTTTTTTGTTGAGTTTTATCAGACTTCTATTTTGTCTGTTCACATTCTTTGAGTATTTTTTCCCATTGTCTGATTATATGTTTTTAAGGCTCTTTTCCAACCTTTATAATTATTATTATTATATTATTGTATTGTTTTGTTTTGTTTGTTTTTGAGTCATACCTGACAGCGCATCCAGAGGTTACTCCTGACTCTGTGCTCAGAAATCGCTCCTGGCAGGCTCGGGGGACCATATGGGATGCCAGGATTCGAACCACCAACCTTCTGCACGAAAGGCAAAATGCCTTATCTCCATGCTATCTCTCCGGCCAGTATTTTGTTATTTTTGTAATTGTCCCAAAGCACTAAGTTTTTTGTTTTGTTTTAGGGGCCACATTCTGGTGTGCAAGGCTTACTCCTGGCTCTGCACTTTGGGATCACTCCTGTGTGGGCAGGGACCATATGGAGTGCTGGGATCAAACCCAGGTTGGCAGGGTGGAGGTAAGTGCTTTATCCACTGTACTATCACTTTATCTACTCCAGCACTTCTACTATTCTAAACTGTTATTACACAGTGCAAATTTTGTCCAGATTACTCCAAGGAAGAAAAATGTGTCAAATTATTTTGCATTTACTTTGTCCTTGTGTGGACCTAACAAGATGTTTAATAAAAAGATTCCATAATAAAGGAACCAGAAGACTGGATTATTACTATGGCTTCAGACATTTTTGCATCAAATTTTGAATTTTTTGTACTGACAAATATTCTATGGATAAACCCAGCTCTACACAGGCTCTTCTCAGCTGTCCTTTTAAGGCTTCATCTTTGAAGCTGACTTCTGGCTTCATCTTTGCCATTTTCAGTTTAAACAAGAGTTTTAACAAGAACTCTGCTTCAGATTAAACAGCAAACTTCCTACCTTCCAACATGTTCAATTTCCTTTGGTATCTGATGGGAATCCTCATCCCCCAGGTACTGTTGATTAGGTCTTCATCCAGCAAGACTCTCCCCAGGTCAGTTTACCCGAATCCCCTTTACCTGCGTTGTTTTCTTTAGTAACTTTCCAACCACTGATCACCACTTCCTTGTTTTGGATTGTTAAATTTGATTTAATATTTGGCTATAGGGAATTGAGCCCAGTCTTTCTTTCCCACCACAAACTCCAATCTCAGTGTTTTCCACAACTACTACCAGGGTCCTAAATGAAAATTTTCTTATTTTCTATAACAATATCCAGATGCATGTTAGTTATTTCACTTGACTATTTCCAAAATTTATACATGGAGATGGTCCCCAACTTCACTTTTTTTGGGGATGTGTGTGGGAGCACAGGCTATACTCAGAGATTATTCCTGGCTAGTTCTGCTTTTGTGAATCACTGCTGTCTGTGGTGCTCAGAGAACTATGGGGTACCTAGGATTGTACCTAGATGTGCTACATATTAGACAATCACCCATCTCATGGTGCTACCTCTCCAGCCCAGTCCCAACTTCACTTTGCTAGTAATTTTGAATTGTCTTGAAATTATAAGTCCAAACTACATTTTTAGAGCATGTCACAGAATCCAGATTGCAGCGAAGGTGAGTGGTAGAGAAAAGAGTTTATTCTCATGGTCCAAGAGTCCAGAAAGTCTTGGCAACTCTCAGCCCTAAGAAAAGCATCCATACCATTTTTATACATTCCAGTAATCAATCAAACAAGCATTTTTTTCTTTACAAACTAAATTATAGCCAAAGCTGGTGGTACCTTGAAGAATAAAACACTCTTACACAAACTAAGTTACAGCTAAAGCTGATGAGACTGGCCCTGAGGAACAAATATTGCTCTGTGCTAATCTATCTATCTGCAGCTGCTATGATCAGGTGACTTGGGCACCTTCGTGCTCAAAAGTCCTTGTCAGCTGTTTTTCACTACCCAATTTTTCCTCAGTTTCTCTCACATATAAATCCTGGGAATATGAAATGGAGAAGGTAAGAAATAAATAATCATGGCATTCATTACTGAGAGGACTAGAAGAAATATGAATGTCAGAAACAACATGCATAAATAGCAATCAAATTAGAGTTTTCTTTCACTTTAAAGACTTCAAATCCTGGGACAGTGGTGATGTGAGTCTTTCATCACAACTTAGAGACGTGAGCTCTCCTGACACTTGGGAGTGGAAGGCCACCTCTAGTGAGTCATTTCCAGTCTTTGATGCCTTAGACATGATGCCATGTCTTAGGTTTACCCCCCCCCCCCGCCTTTTTTTTTGTTCACATACAATGCTAAGGGCTTAGTCCTGGCTCTGTGCTCACTACAACCAGTACTGGTAGACTCTAGGGACCATATTAGGTGCTGGGGACCAATTCCATATGTTCTCCCGAGCCTGTGAGGAGTGATTTTTGAGCATAGAGCCAGGAGAAACCCCTGAGTACTGCCAGTGTGACCCGCCAAAACAAAACAAAACAACAACAACATCAACAAAGTATTTCAGAGTTAGATTCATCCTTTCTAGGCTTGTCTGAGATCTGAGGGCAGACAGGACTTTTGACAGTATAATTGTTATTGTTTCTAACTGGCAGTGCACTCAGGTTTTCAGAGTATACTGAGTACACACAGTAGCAGGACAAAAACTCTCACCTTCCACGGACCTTGATTCTATGGAGTCCAGCTACTTAGCATCTTCGGTTAAAGCTGGTCTGGAAAAAACTCCCATGCTTTCCTGGCCATGGCCTGTCAAAAATTTGGCTAGCTAATAGTCACTCTCTGAACATTTCAGTAATGGCATCTGTTTGGCAGGCTTTCACATCTTCTTGAATGACTGACTCAGAAGATTTTGCTGTTGAAATGTTATAATCAAGCAGATGGAGACTATGGTACAGAAATTATTTTGTCAGCTTATTCTTGTAGTCCAGAGTTTTTTTTTTATTTGGCCCCATTCTTAACTCCTCTCAGCTGTTTTTTGCTTGCTTTGCAGAAGTTTATTTAGTAAAATGGTTTCTTTTTTAAAATTCGTTGTTTACTTAAAGAAAATATATCACATAGTTGACATAGCTGATCATAACACATTTGTTTCAAGAGAAGTGAAAGCAAAGCTATTGAAAAAAGAAAGAAAAATAAAAATAAAATGGAAGAGAAGAGGAAAACAAGAAAGATAGAATATAGTAGCAAGCTCATTTGTGAAAATTATCACAAAAGAAGTCATTAATACAATGGCAAGGTTTAGAAAGCTCTTTTGATATATGTTCTACTCAGTTAAGTTGTTTCTTAAGGGATGACAGCATCAAATAGAAGAAGTTGTCCAGAAATTCAAAGCTATGATAATACAAATTTTAGGGGCATTTACTTAGCTACAGGGCCTCCTGAAACAAGTCCCAGTTTGAACATGGCAAATGTGTTTGTGGGCATGGTTACAGTTGCCAGGTTTTCCAGGAAGAAGGGAGATATGGGGCAAGGAGACAGCCCAATTACTGATGTACCTGAAGTGCGGTCAGATTGATGTCCCTGCAGGGAATCATAGAGAGTTAGTGATGAATCAGGCCATGAGGGAAATGGTGATTCAGGGTGATGGAGGCACCAAGTGTAGCTTCAGCAGGGTGTGGGCTTGGTCCCCTCTCTTCCTAAAATGGCCAGTTTTGTGCTGTGTGGGCTGGTGTAGCCATAATCTTTCATGAGTTAGCTTACATCTCATTCAAAAAAAGAGTAGGTCTGTGGAGCAGGCTTGATTGGAACATGGAAACTGTGTACATCTGAAACGGGTTCTTTAAAAATTGTGATTGGGGCCAGAGATATAGCATGGAGGTAGGGCATTTGCCTTGCATGCAGAAGGACAATAGTTCGAATCCCGGCATCCCATATGGTCCCCTGAGCCTGCCAAGAGCAATTTCTGAACGTGGAGCCAGGAGTAATCCCTGAGTACATCCGGGTGTGACCTCCCGCAAAATTGTGATTGTTTAACTCCATGTGACTGTTGTACAGTGTATTACTTATATCTGAGTTATAAAACATCAAATGACTAAATTCAGATTTTCCTAAGATATTTTCACTTTCATCAAAGTCAAGACTCCTGTATTATTCTAAATTTAAGGACTCATTTTAAGTCTAAACTGACTTGTGAATTAGCTTGTGCTGATTTTACTTTTTTCTTTTCTTTTCTTTTTATGTTTAGCACTCTGTAGAATTTATTGGCCCTTCAGGGGTTGTTCTGGTCTCAGTGCACTAGGTCATTCCTGAATGTGCTTGAGGTCTCATGAATGACGCCTTGGATGGACTAGGGTCACTTATATGCAAGGCCAGAAATTCACCTCATGTACTGTTTTACTGGCAGAGGGATCAGTGAAAATAATGCTTTTAGGGGCTATTGGACGACTCCCAGTGTTTCTCAGGACTTTGGTCTCTGAATTCAAGGATCTTTTTGGTGGGTCTCAGAGTACCATATGTGATACTACATATACTCTATCCAGGTCAGTTGTATGGAAGACAAGTGCTCTACCCACTGTTCAATTGATCCAGCCCCTGGAATTTGGCTGGGCACCCCTGACAGTATTCAGGGGAAACTCCTGGCTCTTTGCTCAGGTGGGCATGGGGAGATCTATGGGATGCTGGGGATAGAATTGAAGTTGGCCATGTGCAAGGTGAATGCTCTACCCACTGTATTATCACTCTGGTATCTGGAATTATTTTTTAATTCCCCTCCCCCACTTGTTTAAGAGGCTTTTCTTGCACCATTTTGCATTTCTTGCCCCTTTATCAAAGATTAATTGATTGTATATTTTAGGAACATTTTCTGAATACTCAGGTCTATTCCACTGATCTGAGGGTCTGTCTTTATTACAATACCATGCTGTTTTAATGACTATAGCTTTGTAATACAATTTAAAGTTGGGAAAAGTGATGCTTCCCATACTCCTTTTCCCAAGGGTTGCTCTAGCTATTTGTGGGTGTTTATTGTTCCAAATGAATTTCATGAATGTTTGATCCACTTCTTTGAAGAATGTCCTGGGTATCCTTAGAGAAATTGCATTAAATCTGTACAACGCTTTGGAGAGTATTCCCATTTTAATGATGTTAATGCTGCCAATCCATGAGCAGGGTATGTGTCTCCATTTTCTTGTGCCCTCTCTTATTTTTTGAAGCAGTGTTTTATAGTTTTATTTGTATAAGTCCTTCATGTCTTTATTTAAGTTGACTCCAAGATATTTGAGTTTGTGTGACACTAATGTGAATGGGGTTGTTTTCTTAATGTTCATTTCTTCTTCTTATTATTATTAGTGTATAAGAAGGCCATTGATTTTTGTGAATTAATTTTATAGTCTGCCACTTTGCTATATGAATCTATTGCTTCTAGAAGATTTTTGGTAGTCTTTAGGGTTTTCTAAATATATTTTCATGTCATCTGCAAACAGTGAGAACTTGACTTCTTTCTTTCCTATATGGATGTCCTTTGATCTTTTTTTTGCCTAATCACTATGGCAAGAACTTCCAGCACTATGTTGAATAGGAGTGGTGAGAGAGGGCAGTCTTGTCTTGTGCCAGATTTTAGAGGAAAGGCTTTTAGTTTATCACCATTAAGAATAATATTTGTGGGCCCGGAGAGATAGCACAGTGGCGTTTGCCTTGCAAGCAGCCGATCCAGGACCAAAGGTGGTTGGTTCGAATCCCGGTGTCCCATATGGTCCCCCGTGCCTGCCAGGAGCTATTTCTGAGCAGACAGCCAGGAGTAACCCCTGAGCACCGCGGGTGTGGCCCCAAAACAAACAAACAAACAAAAAAGAATAATATTTGCCATTGGCTTGTGGTAGATGGTCTTCACTATATTGAGAAAAGTTCATTTCATTCCCATCTTGATGAGGTTTTTTTTTTTTTTTTAATCAAGAATGAGTGTTGAACCCTATCAAATGCTTTCTCTGCATCTATTGATGTGATCATATGATTTTGGTTTTTCTTTTTGTTGATATGGTGTATTATGGTGATTAATTTACACATGTTAAACCATCCTTGCATTCCTGGAATGAATCCTACTTTGTCATGGTGTATGACTTTTTTGATGAGGCATTGGATCCTATATGCTGGAATTTACTTGAGGATCTTTGCATCTATGTTCATCAGAGATATTGGTCTGTAGTTTTCTTTTCTTACACCATCTCTGTCTGGTTTTGGTATCAGGGTGATGTTAGTTTCATAAAAACTATTTGGGAGTGTTTATGATTCTTCAATTTCATGAAGGAACCTGAAAAGGGTTGGTAGTAGTTTCTCTAGAAAGGTTTGAAAGAATTCGTTAGTAAATTCACCTGGACCTGGGCTTTTGTTTTTGGGAAGACTTTTGATTACTCTTTTAATTTCCTCAGTAGTGATGGGTCAATTTAGATATGCTAGAGAATTCTGGTTTAAGATTGTAAGAGTCCAAGAATCTATCCATTTCTTCCAGGTTCTCATGTTTTGTGGAATAGTTTCTCAAAGTAGTCTCTGATTACCTTTTGAATCTCTGAAGTATCTGTAGTAATCTCACCATTTTCATTTCTAATCTAATTTATTAAGTTTCTCTCTCTCCATTTCTTTGTGAGTTTTTCTAGTGGTTTATCCATCTTGTTAATTTTTTTAAAGAACCAATATTTGCTCATTAACCTTTTGAATTGTTTTTTTTTTGATTTTCATTCCATTGATTTCTGGACTAAGCTTTATTATTTCCTTCTGCCCACGTATTTTGGCTCTTTTCATGGACATTTTTTAATTTTAAAAGCTGTGTCATTAAGATATTTATGTAGTTCCCTTCCTTTCTGATGTGTGCTTGTAAAGCTATTAATTTTCCTTTTAGTACTGCTTTTGCTGTGCCCCATAAATTCTGATAGTTTGTTTCTTCATTGTCATTTGTTTCCAGAAATGTTTTGATTTCCTCTGTAACCCACTGGTTGTTCAGCAGTGTGCTGTTTAATTGCCAGGTGTTAAAGTTTTTCTTCTGTGACCCTTCTAATTTCTAATTCTAATTCTAATTTCTAATTCTGTGACACTAATTCTAATTTATAATCAAACACTAATTTCTAATTCTTTTTTTTTTTTTTTTTTTTTTTTGGTTTTTGGGTCACACTTGGCGGTGCTCAGGGGTTACTCCTGGCTGTCTGCTCAGAAATAGCTCCTGATCAAAAATCAAAAAAAAAAAAAAAATAAATAAATAGCTCCTGGCAGGCACAGGAGACCATATGGGACACCGGGATTCGAACCAACCACCTTTGGTCCTGGATCGGCTGCTTGCAAGGCAAACGCCGCTGTGCTATCTCTCTGGGCCCTACTTTCTAATTCTAATTCTAATTTCTAATTCTGTGACACTTTAATTTTAGTGCCTTGTGATCTGAGAAGGTAGTCTGTACAATTTCTATCCTCTTGACTTTATGGATATATGTTTTATGGACCAGCATGTGGTCTATCCTGGAGAATGACCCATATGCATTGGAGAAGAATGTGTATCTAGTTTTCTTGGGATGGAGTGCCCTATATATATCTACTAGTCCACTTTCTTCCATGTGTCTTTTCAGAGCTTGTATATTCTTGTTGAATTTCAGCCTGGTTGACCTATCAAAGGGTGACAAGGCAGTGTTGAGGTCTCTTACTCTTATTGTATTGCTATTGATATCTTCTTTCAGATTTGTCACCAATTGTTTTAAACATTTTGTTGGTCCCTCATTGGGTGCATATATGTTTAGGAGTTTGATTTCTTCCTGTTGTACATATCCCTTGATTAGTATGAAATGTCCATCTTTGTCCCTTATAACTTTTCTTAGTCTAAAATTTGTGTCATCTGATATTAATATGGCCGCTCCAGCTTTTTGTTGTTGTTTTTTGGTCACATCCAGCAGCGCTCAGGGGTTACTTCTGGCTCTATGCTCAAAAATTGCTCCTGGCAGGCTTGGGGGATCATATGGGATGCTGGGATTCGAATAACTGTTCTTCTGCATGCAAGGCAAATGCCCTACATCCATGCTATCTCTCTGGCCCTCACTCCAGCTTTTTTACGAGTTTTTGCTTGAATGATTTTCCTCCAACCTTTAATTCTGAGTCTATGTTTGTTCCGACTATTTAGATGTGTTTCGTGTAGGCAGCAGAATGTTGGCTTCAGCTTTTTTTGGTTTTGTTTTGTTTGTTGGGTCACATCCGGTGACACTCAGGGGTAACTCCTGGCTATGTGCTCAGAAATTGCTCCTGGCTTGGAAGGCGATATGGGACACTGGGGGATTGAACCGCAGTCTGTCCTAGGCTAGCCACATGCAAGGCAAAATGTCCTACAGCTGTGCCACTGCTCTGGCTTCAGCTTTTTGATCCAGTTTGCCACTCTGTGTCTCTTAACTGTTGCATTTAGTTTATAAAATTGAGAGAGATTATTGTCATGAGATTTGATGTCATCTTTGTGTAGAAGTTTGTTGTGTCTGTTGGTCTGTCTTGTCTTAAAGTAGATCATTCAATCTTTCTTTTAAGGCTGGTTTTGGTTCTGTAAAGTTTCTGAGCTTTTGTTTATCTGTCAGGCTATGTATACTTTCTTCAAACCTGAAAGTGAGTCTGGCTGGGTGTAGTATTTGGGCGAAGTATTCATTTTGTTGAGTTTTGCCACCATATCTCCCACTGCCTTCTGGCATTGAGGGTTTCTTTTGACAGGTCTGTTGTAAATCTTAAGGATGCTCCTTTGAATATAATTTCCCTTTTTTGATCTTGCTGCTTTCAGTATTCTATCCCTATCTGTGGAATTTGTTATTGTGACTAGGATGTGTCTTGGGGTACTTTTCTTTGGGTCTCTTTTAGCTGGTACTCTTCGGGCATGCAGGATTTTGTTGCATGCCATCTTTAGCTCTGGTAGTTTCTCTGTAATGATGTTTTTGACTATTGATTCTACCTGGGTATTTTCTTTCTGGGTCTCTGGGACTCCAATGATTCTTATGTTGTTTCTGTTGAACTTGTCAAGGACTTGTATTTTTATCTGTTCACACTCTTTGAGTATTTTTTTCCCATTGTTTGATCGTTTGTTTTAAGGTTCTTTTTTTTGGGGGGGGCACCCGTCGGTGCTCAGGGGTTACTCCTGGCTGTCTGCTCAGAAATATCTCCTGGCAGGCACGGGGGACCATATGGGCTGCTTGCAAGGCAAACACCGGGCCCTGTTTTAAGGTTCTTTTCCAGTCTCTTCTGCTGTATGGAGTTGCTCTGCATCTCATCTTGCAGCTCGTTGATTTTGTCCTCAGCTGCTGGAGAGGCTTCCCATTGAGTTTTTAATTTCATCGTCTAAGTTTTTAGTCCTGTTATTTCACTTTGGAGTTTTCTGATTTCTTTCTTTGTGTTCTATTCAGCTTGATTTATGCTTTCTTTGTGTTCTATGAGCATTCTACATATTGCTACTCTAAACTCCTTATCTGAGAGGCTAACTATATGGTTGGTACTTTTTGGGTCTCCAGAGCTGCCATCTTCATTCTCTATGCATGCTGTTGTCCTGTGTTGTTTCCCCATTGACATACTTGTAGAGTGACTTTTATTGCGTGTGGTGGTGGGGTTCATAGGCTAGGAGATGCACGTGGCCATGAAGCAAAGTGAAGTGAAGCGGCCACACTCTTCTTTGCTTCGCCGTTTCCTGGCCATTGAACCTTGATGGGATTAAGTTCGCTGAGGTCTTCCTTAGAGTTTCATGCAGGGAATCAGAAAGCCAAGAATGGTGGAATGCAGAGACTTTTTAAAAGCACCCGGCAGGAGTCTGGTATTACCAAGTGGGCTGGGACTGCCTACCTGGCTGGTGAACCTTGATGGGATTAAATTTGCTGGGGTCTTCTTTAGCAGCCTCACACAGAGAATCAGAAAGTCTACTTGTGCATATTTCAATCAGAGAAAAACCTGAAGTATTTTTTATTTTGAGGGCTAGGGGGAAGCTATACCTAGCAGCCCTCAGGTATTACTCCTGACTATGAGCTTAGCCATCATTCTTGGCATTGATTGAGGGACCATCTGTGATGCTAGGGATTCAAATTGGTGTCAACTGCATATAAGTCAAATGCTTCACTATCTCTCTGGTAACAAAACTGAGGTTTCTGAGTTGTCACAAGCAACCACCAATTAAAGTAACCACTTTCCATGGCCCTATTCATCTGTTACATAACCCAGCATGGGAAATGATCAAATGTGAATTTTGAACAGAAAAGCCAGAGAATATAGAATCCATGCCTGACATCTTGCTCTGCTGTCCTTTTCTTTTGAACACACTATTGGGATGGGAGGAGCATGCATGTTCTTAAGAGTAAGAGGGTAGGGATAGGGACAAGCCCCTACAGGGCTGGTTATTCAACATAGGAAAGGACTGTCACAGCACATGGCACCTCCAGCAAGTTACAACCCTAGAGATGAGCTTGGATCTTTCCAGAAAGTGCTACCACTACTACTGCAGCTTGAAGGTATAAGAATTACTGAGAAGCAGACAGCCGGGCTAGTCTAATGCCAACACTGAAGTTAAATTCTGCCTTTGTTTTCATGGCAAATCATCTGGAAACATTTTTTAAGGTTTGGAACCTACAGAGCCTGGAGATTAATGTCAGTTGTTCAAAGCCCCTATTGAGTCTAGATATTCAATCCAAGGTTCTAGAGTATTAGCAACCAATTGGTCAGTCATCAGCAATTTTTGCTTGCTTAGCAGAAGTTGGAATTCACAGTGGAAAATAGTTTCCTAGCTCCCCAAATAGTTTAAGTAGTCTTTTTTTTTTTTTTTTTACCACTTTACCAGCAAAAACTGGCCAACTCCGGGCTTCTAACACATCATGACTTTCCATAACAAATGTCCTGAGTATTTATTTGATCTCATATTGGCAATAATGCAATTTTTTGGGGGGTGAGACTTGGTCTCTGCCAGGTGAGGAATTGAAGAAAAGCCAAAATACCAGTTTCATATTGTTGTTTCATTGCAGAGGTTGTCCTCCAATTATCTACCTATCAAGTAAATATAGATCAGCTTTATGGGACAGATTTCTTCAAGTTTTGAGATAACAAAAGAACAGGAGTCCCCAAACTCTGAAGGAATCCCTTGCTAAAAAGATGGGCTCCTTCACAATGAGAACAAACAAGAATTTTGACTCACTAGTTGAAGGGATAGAAAAAAAAAGGTCAACTACAGAGAAACATTTTTTCAGGTAATAAGACTAATGTAGAAAAATTGCAGAGTTTGGGACAACAGGGTATAAGAGACATAAGTACACTCCTTTGCCTCTCAAATATTGGTGTGAGTAAGACAAGGTGAGTAGACCAGAATGAGTGTCTATCTTCGTTTGATTTTGTTTTTTTGGGCCCTACCTAGCAAGCTCAGGTGTTGCTCCTGGCTCTTTGCTCAGGAATTACTCCTGGAAAGGCTCAGGGAAACTATATAGGGTACAGGGAACAAACCCAGCAAGTGACATGCAAAGTATCCACTGTACTATCTCTCTGGCCCCTGTTGTGTGTTTTTAATTAGCCACTGTGAGTTACATTTATTCTGGGCTTCAGACATACAATGTTTCAACACCAATCCTTTCACTGCTCAATTTCCTCCATCAATGTCTCCTCTCCTCCATTTTTTGGTTTGTTTTAGAGAACACCCAGTGATGCTTAGGAGTTACTCTTAGCTTTGCACTCAAAATCCTCTCCTGGCAGCACTTAGTGGACAATGTGGGATGCTGTAGATTGAACCTGGATTAGTTGCATGCAAGGCACTGACCTTACTGGTAATACTATTGGTTCAGCCCTCCCCTGCAATAACTGATCTCTTTTCTTCTAATTGAGTCCTTGATGACAGATATTATTTTAGGGGCTATGTCAGTTCTATTTTAGTGTAAAAATGAATAATGCATCATATCCAGGGCAGTGATATTTACCTAGAAACTAGATCCCAGGGGTTGATTCTAGATACAGAGATAGATTCCTGCAGTTAAATATTACTGTTCAAGATTGGAGGGAAACTTTGTAAGTTTATAAATGGAGTCTTTGGCCTCAAAGCCTAAGAATAAAAAATATAACTTAAAAGCAAATGTGGATGTTCCATCTATAATTAGGTACTGCTTGGACTATAATGTGAGTCCAGGAATACCTCACCCATGGAGAAACAGGGCAAGATCTAACATTAGAATAAGAATCCCTTGGGGCTGGAGAAATTGAACAATGAACAGGGCACAGGCCCTGCATGTGGCCTACCCAGGTTTGATCCCCAGCACTCCCAAGCCCACCAGGAGAGATCCCTGAGCACTGAGCCAGTAGAAAATCCTGAGCACAGTTGGGAGTGGCCCTAAAAACAAATAAACAAACAAGAACCCCTATTTCTGTAAATTAGTATTTCCCACTCGACAGACAATAGAGCTTGGAATGACTATTAAAAGTCTGACTTTTGTTGATCTTCAAGTATCTGAGTTTATGCTTTTATTAACAGGTGGGATATTACTTACACCAACAGTGTAAAACTGCAAAAAAAAATCACTGCAAAAAATATTTTTTTACACGTGGCTGTCTAATTCCTTTGGTAATATATTTTCATCTGTTCTAGCATCTCCAATTAAATCAATGTTTTTCCCTTGGGGTCCAAAGCAGGACATAATTTGTTTTGATCGCTGGTGTGGCTGCTGTGTTGTCATTCCCCTTTTCATTAGAAGGCACAAAGAAAGCAAGGCAGGAATCTCCCCCAGAGAACCCTGCAAATATTCCACTCCACCGAAACAGAACACATGGCCCAGTAGACTGAGCCTTTAAACTGCAGACAGGGCTCTCTTGTATGGGATTACAGGGCAATCAGGAAAATCATCTTAATGCCTGTTTCTCAGACAAAGGAGCTGTGTGGGAAACTGTTTCAAGGAACAGTTGAAAATAATTTTATTGTTATTGGGTGGAGTCTCTAATATCCTAATTATTTCAACATGGTGGAGAGCCCCGCCAAATTTCCTTGCAGATCTCTATGCACTTAGTTATCAATCATAGAGGAATGTCGTAATCTCTTGCAGTTCTACCCGTTTTTACTTTATGCAGTTTGAAGTTCTGCTCTTGAGCTTATGCGCAGCATAATGAATGTTCCTTTGTAATGGCACAACAGTTCTTTGCAAGTTCACTTTGTTTGGATAATTTGTCAGTGATACACAGTGTGTCTCCTTCCTTCCACTGTAACTGTCTGAGTCTTTCTATTCAGAGGGTTTGTTTGATTGCTTTATTTTGGGCACCTGGCAGTACTTAGATTTTACTCCTGACTCTGTACTCAGGGAACACTCCTGGCACTGCTGGGTGACCATATGCAGTGCTGGGGATTGAACCCAGGTTAGCCACTAGTAAATAAAGTGCCTTAAGTACTGCACTATATCTTCAGAGAACACTTTCATTCTTTCTGCTATACCAACTACTCCTCAGGTCTTATTTCTGATTTTATGCTCAGGGATCAGGTCTGTCAATGATTAGGGGACCATATGAGATAATGAAACTTCAACCTAGATCTGCCATGTGTAAGTCAAGTGCCTAACCAATCTCTCTAGCACCAAGAAGATGGTTTTTTTTTTTGTTTGTTTGTTTTTTGTTTTGTGTTTTGTTTTTAGATTCAGATTTGCGTCTTACTTTTTGGAGGATGTGTATGCCAGGAATCAACTCAGGGTCTTGTGAATTAGAAGGATATGCTCCAACACTGACTTAATTACTGTCTGGGTTTTAATTAAAAACAAAAAGTAATCTAAAATAATATCTATCTTTTGTTCACAGTATTTAGACCATTTAGAGTTACAGGGATTATGAATAAACTATGTAGTTTTATTTTTGTTTCCTCTGTTTAGCTTTCATTGCATTTCTAACTTCTGGGTCTATTGGTCTCTATCAAATTTAGAACAATTCAGAATATAGTTCTTCACATTCTTCTTCTGCCCCCTTTTATTCTAAGATCTAAGGGCATTTGTGCTGATTATCTGATGCCATACTACAGTACCTGTATTCTTTTTCTTATTTTTTTTGGTGGGGGGCACATCCAGTGACACTCAGGGGTTTCTCCTGGCCTGGGGGACCATATGGAACGCCAAACGATCGAACCATGGTCCGTCCTAGGCTAGCGCTGGCAAGGCAGATGCCTTACTGCTCTGCATCACTGCTCTGGCCCCTTTATTTTTATTTATTTGGTTTTTGGGTCACACTTGGCAGTGCTCAGAGGTTACTCCTGGCTCTGTGCTCAGAAATCACTCCTGGCCAGCACGGAGGGACCAAATGGGATGCCGGGATTCGAACCACTGTCATTCCTGGGTCGGCCACTTGCGAGGCAAACGCCCTACCACTGTGCTATCTCTCCGGTGGTACCTGTATTCTTTTTTTTTTTTTTGGTTTTTGGGCCACACCCTGTAATGTTCAGGGTTTACTCCTAGCTATGCGCTCAGAAGTCGCTCCTGGCTTGGGGGACCATATGGGATGCTGGGGGATCGAACCGCGGTCGAACCGAGGTCCGTCCTAAGCTAGTGCTGGCAAGGCAGACACCTTACCTCTAGCGCCACCATGTCGGCCCCAGTACCTGTATTCTTAATCTTCTTCAGCATATGATCATTTTTAGTGTGTGTGTGGGCATAGCCAGTGGTGCTTGGGGGACCATATAGTATCAGGGATTGAAGCCAGGATTTCCACATGCTAACTATGAGCTCCAGTTCTTTGAGCTATCTTCCTAGTTCTTTCTCTATACTTTTCCTGTAATATTCATTCTATTCAATCCCACTTAGTTTCTTAAAAAAAAAAAAAGTCAGTTTTTCTTTCAATCATCTGCCTCTGTCATTTTGAGCACACAAAACATAGTTATGACAGCTGCCTCTATAATTTGGGCCACACTTAGTGGTGCTCAGAAATTAATCTAGTTCTGCACTCAGGGATCACTCCTGGTGGGCTCAGGAGGCCATCTGAGATGCTGGAGATCAAACCTGAATCTGCTGCAGGCAAGGCAAGACTTGAATACATATTATTGGGTACTTGGGTACATATTATTACTCCAGCCTCTTGCCTCTATGTCTTTGTCTATGAATTTTATCATTTCTGTAATTTGAATTTTGTTTCTGATTATATTCCTGCTTTTCATGCCTGCTGATATTTAAATTAAAAGATTATTGCTTATACATGGCATAAAATTAGCCATTCTAATGTAGAGAGCATTACCCAGGATAGAGCTTTATGAGTTAAATTCCTTCAGGACTGAGCCTTGTAAACTAAATCCACGAGAAACACTATCTAGGACTGAGTCTTTTGACTAGATCTATAAATTCTCTTTCAAGGGCTCTAAAAATAGAGACTCTTTTGTTAGGTTATATGGGAGCCTCTTGAAAATGGCTCAATCTGGTGAAAACCTTTTGGTTAGGAGATACCTATCCCTTCCCCATTTGCTTGCAAATTACGTAAATTCCACCTTTTATTTTATTTTCTTTCTTTCTTTTTTTTTTTTTTTATTTTTGGTCACATCTGGCAGCACGTAGGGGTAACTCCTGGCTCTATGCTCAGAAATCGCTCCTGCAGGCTCTGGGAACCATATGGGATACTGGGATTCAAACCACCGTCCTTCTGCATGAAAGGCAAATGCCTTACCTCCATGCTATCTCTCTGGCCCCAAATTCCACCTTTTAAATTCCATATCTATAAACCTTTAGTCCCATTCTTAGAACTGAGATTCTCTTCTAATCTCAAATCTTCCTTATCCTGTGCAGAGAGAACTTTCCTTTTATTAGCTCTATCTCCATGTTATTTTATTATTATTCATCCTCATCTCCCTAGGACTATCATTAATCTTTTTAAAATGTACCAATAACTGTTATTAAAATATATTTATTGTGTATATATACCATAGCTTCTTTATCCAGTGGTATATATACAGAATGGAATACTATTCAACTATAAGGAAAGATGAAGTATGTAAGTTGATGTATTTGAATGACTGAAAAATATCATGCTGAGTGAATGGAATGAAAGGGACAGAAGTAGAATAGGTGAGAAATCAAAAAATGTAGCAGGAGAATAACAAATGGCCAAGAACAAAAGCTTGAGAACTTTTACAGGAAAGATCTCACCATGTGAGGGTGTGGGGTACGGGCTAGGGTGGGGAGCTCTCTGGTGAAAGATGAAGGATCAGAACATTATATGAATGAACCCCTTTCATTAAAAAGTATTATAAATTAAGATGCCTAATTTTTTTTACTTTATGTGAACACTGTGATTTACAAAGTTTTTTTTTTATAATATAGTTGCTTTTGGCATTCAATGTTTCAACACCATTCCCTCCACCAGTGTCCCTAGTCCACTCCCACCTCAAGGCATAAAATAAGTTATTTTAAGATGCTTGTTATAATTATATGACTAATGAAATTATCAAAAGATACTTTAGTAAAAGAAGATTAGTGAAAATTAATATACAATGGGGTATTAAGTCATTGTTTGAGGGTTTACTAAACTATCTGCTGCCAATTAAGCATTCTCTGTTGCTTTTATTTTGTTGAGATTAAGGTAGCTTCTATGCTACAATATTGAGAAATTTGGAGGTGTCTTGTGACCTCATTTGTGGCCGAGTGCTTCAGATACCCCATATCTGTAGAAATGGGCCTATAAAGGGCCAGAGAGATAGCATGGAAGTAAGGCGTTTGCCTTTTTATGCAGAAGGACGGTAGTTCGAATGCCGGCATCCCATATGGTCCCTGTGCCTGCCAGGGGCAATTTTCTGAGCATAGAGCCAGGAGTAACCCCTGAGCACTGCCGGGTGTAACCCCCCAAAAATAAATAAATAAAAAGGTCCTGTAAGCTTACATACTGGTGCCTGTGGGATGTGGAAGGGGCTACTGGAGCTTTCTGAAGTATGAGGGAACAGAGGTAGTCTGTCTAACCCCATTTTGAGAAGATCCCTTAGTTTTCAGACCTCTAAAAGGTGTACCTGAAGATTTTTGTCAGTTAGGGGCCTCTGCAGAGATTAGTTGTAAAGCAGGGAAGTTGGGCCTCTGGCATGGTGCTGGCTCTGAGGTTGTGCATGCAACTACCAGAAATTTGGCAGGGTAAGAGCTCAGTTCCATCCTCCACAAAGGTGTCCCAGAGTTTTCAGCCTGAAGATTGTTGCTTCCACAAATTTTTAAGGTTTGGCTTGTATATCTTATGAGATAGTAGTGAGACTGTGAAGCTTTTCTTTTGTTTGTTTTGATTTTGCTTTTGGGCCACACTCAGTGATGCTCAGGGGTTACTCCTGGCTCTACGTTCAGGAATTACTTTTGGGATTCTTGGGATACCAGATGAGGTACTGGTATTGAACCTAGGGTCAACTGTGTGTAAGGCAAACACTCAACCACAATATTACTGCTCTGGCCAAAGTTTGAAGATTTTTATACAGGTAAGAATTAGTTGCTAGGACACTCTCCAAAAAGCACTGGTGGTCTCTAATTACTCTTATTAGGGCCTTTTGTTCCTGCCACCCTCCTAAGTGGGTTCAATCTTTTCCTTTTGGGCTGGAACGGAACAGTTTTATTTTCTTCTTTCTTTCTTTCTTTCTTTCTTTCTTTCTTTCTTT